>NC_041392.1:680031884-680032874 GCF_002162155.2 Triticum dicoccoides | reverse complement strand
GGCGACGGGGTCAGGGAAGGGGCGGCGCGGGGCGACGACGGGCTCGGGGCGGCGCGCGGCGGGCGCGGGGCGATGACGGGCTCGGGGTGGCGATGACGACGACGAACGACCTGGGGGCGAATGGGAGCGGTTGGCCAAAATTTCACAACTGTTGGCTTATATAGCCAGAGCAATGGTCCCGGTTCGTGACACCAACCGGGACTAATGCCCCTCTTTTGTCCCGGTTGGTGCCACGAACCGGGACCAAAGGCCAATTTTCAGCAGCCCAAAGGGCGGGAAGCGGCAGCCTTTGGTCCCGGTTGGTGCCACCAATCGGGACTAAAGGGGGGCATTGGTCACGGTTGGTGCCACGAAACGGGACCAATGCCCCCTTTGGTCCCGTTGGTGCCACCAACCGGGACCAATGGCCTTTGCTGCCCCGAGCCCACAAGTTTAGTCCCACATCGCTAGCTGAAGGGCGCCGACACTGGTTTATAAGCGCTGGTGTTCCTACCCATTTGAGCTCCTCTCTAATGCAGGCTTTCGGGCCTAAACTTGCTACTGCCTGTGGGCCTATTGGGCCTTCTGCGGGCCTGAATCCTGGCCCATGTAGGGTTTCTAGTCGTATTCAGGCCGTGGAGGCCCAGTAGGAGGCCTTTTTTTTGGTTTTTTCTTTTTTATTTCTATATTTTTTTGGTTTTTTATTTTTTTATTTCTACTTAAAACTAAATACTTATTGTTTTTTAGTGATTTCTTTTTGCTTTTAGGTCACAAAAATAATAAACTTTCTGTTAGTGCCATTAGTTTTAAATTTTAAATAGTTTAAATTTGAATTTTTAAAAATTTGTGTGAATCACTAGTTTATGAATAACTTTACTATAAAAATAGATTTTTTTTCTATTTATTTTTTATTTCTACTTACAACTAAATACTTACAGTTTTTTAGTGATTTCTTTTTGCTTTTAGGTCACAAAAATTATAAACTTTCTGTTAGTGCCATTAGTTTTAAAT
>NC_041392.1:680024615-680031679 GCF_002162155.2 Triticum dicoccoides | reverse complement strand
TTTTAGTGATTTCTTTTTGCTTTTAGGTCACAAAAATTATAAACTTTCTGTTAGTGCCATTAATTTTAAATTTTAAATAGTTTAAATTTGAATATTTAAAAATTTGTGTGAATCACTAGTTTATGAATAACTTTACTATAAAATTAGAAATTTTTTCTTCTTTGCTATTTATTTTTTATTTATACTTACAATTAAATACTTATAGTTTGATTTTAGGTCACAAAAATTATATTCTTTTTGCTATTGAAGAATATTATAGTTTTATTTTAGTTGATAATAACATAATATTTTAATTGATTATTTTTATTTTCATAAAAGTTTTGTAGTTTATTCTGTTTGCTATTAATTCATTCTTTGAGCTAAATGACTCTGAAATTGGAAAGCATTTCAAAATGAACTCTGAAAAGGTTGAAAGTTGGCATGGTATCATCATTTCACCCACATAGCATGTTCCAAAAAGTAGAGAGGGTTACGACAAAAACTTGATGTACTTCATGTACAAAATGGACAATCACTTTCGAAGTATCAAAGTTTCAAACCATAAGACATGAAAGCATTTCAAATGAACTCTGAAAAAGTTGAAAGTTGGGATGGTATCATAATTTCACCCACATAGCATGTGCATGTACAAAACGGACAATGGTAGCATGTTCGTCTGTTACAAATTTGGCATGGTATCATCATAATAGTTGCGGGAGAAAGTCTTCACTTTTTCTTCGCTTGTGTCATTTGCTTATTGCACCGTAACCATGGATAATCTTCATTGTTTATCAGGATGCTTGGGTCAGCCTTGACATTGAAGGGAGGAATTTCATGAAACTTTTCATAATCTTCAGACATGTCTGTCTTGCCGTCCACTCCCAGGATGTCCCTTTTTCTGAAAGAACTATGTGGCGCTTTGGCTCATCGTATGATGTATTCGCTTCCTTATCTTTTCTTTTTCTCGGTTTGGTAGACATGTCCTTCACATAGATAACCTGTGCCACATCATTGGCTAGGACGAATGGTTCGTCAGTGTACCCAAGATTTTTCAGATCCACTGTTGTCATTCCGTACTGTGGGTCTACCTGTACCCCGCCGCCTAACAGATTGACCCATTCGCACTTAAACAAAGGGACCTTAAAATCAGGTCCGTAGTCAAGTTCCCATATGTCCACTATGTAACCATAATATGTGTCCTTTCCGCTCTCGGTTGCTGCATCAAAGCGGACACCGCTGTTTTGGTTGGTGCTCTTTTGATCTTGGGCGATCGTGTAAAATGTATTCCCATTTATCTCGTATCCTTTGTAAGTCAATACAGTCAAAGATGGTCCCCTGGGCAACAAGTACAACTCATCACAAACAGTGTTGTCACCTCTGAGACGTGTTTCCAACCAACTGCTGAAAGTCCTGATGTGTTCACATGTAATCCAGTCGTCGCACTGCTCCGGGTGTTTGGAGCGCAGTCTGTTCTTGTGTTCATCGACATACGGGGTCACCAAGGTAGAGTTCTGTAGAACTGTGTAGTGTGCTTGAGACCAAGAATATCCGTCCCTGCATATTATTGAGTCTCTTCCAAGAGTGCCTTTTCCAGTCAGTCTCCCCTCATACCGCGATTTAGGGAGACCTATCTTGTTAAGGCCAGGAATGAAGTCAACACAAAACCCGATAACATCCTCTGTTTGATGGCCCATGGAGATGCTTCCTTCTGGCCTAGCGCGGTTACGGACGTATTTCTTTAGGACTCCCATGAACCTCTCAAAGGGGAACATATTGTGTAGAAATACGGGCCCCAGGATGACAATCTCGTCGACTAGATGAACTAGGACGTGCGCCATGATATTGAAGAAGGATGGTGGGAACACCAGCTCGAAACTGACAAGACATTGCGCCACATCACTCCTTAGCCTTGGTACGATTTCTGGATCGATCACCTTCTGAGAGATTGCATTGAGGAATGCACATAGCTTCACAATGGCTAATCGGACGTTTTCCGGTAGAAGCCCCCTCAATGCAACCGAAAGCAGTTGCGTCATAATCACGTGGCAGTCATGAGACTTTAGGTTCTGAAACTTTTTCTCTGGCATATTTATTATTCCCTTTATATTCGATGAGAAGCCAGTCGTGACCTTCATACTGAGCAGGCATTCAAAGAAGATTTCTTTCTCTTCTTCCGTAAGAGCGTAGCTGGCAGGACCTTTATACTGCTTCGGAGGCATGCCGTCTTTTTCGTGCAAACGTTGCAGGTCCTCTCGTGCCTCAGGTGTATCTTTTGTCTTCCCATACACGCCCAAGAAGCCTAACAGGTTTACGCAAAGGTTCTTCGTCACGTGCATCACGTCGATTGAGGAGTGGACCTCTAGGTCTTTCCAGTAGGGCAGGTCCCAAAATATAGATTTCTTCTTCCACATGGGTGCGTGTCCCTCAGCGTCATTCGGAACAGCTAGTCCACCGGGACCCTTTCCAAAGATTACGTAGTGTAAATCATTGACCATAGCAAGCACGTGATCATCAGTGTGCATGGCGGGCTTCTTCCGGTGATCTGCCTCGCCTTTGAAATGCTTGCCTTTCTTTCGACATTGATGGTTGGTCGGAAGAAATCGACGATGGCCCAGGTACACATTCTTCCTGCATTTGTCTAGGTATATACTTTCAGTGTCATCTAAACAGTGCATGCATGCGTGGTATCCTTTGTTTGTTTGTCCTGAAAGGTTACTGAGAGCGGGCCAATCGTTGATGGTCACGAACAGCAACGCCTTAAGGTTAAATTCCTCCTGTCTGTGCTCATCCCACGTACGTACACCGTTTCCATTCCACAGCTGTAAAAGTTCTTCAACTAATGGCCTTAGGTACACATCAATTTCGTTGCCGGGTTGCTTAGGGCCTTGGATGAGAACTGGCATCATAATGAACTTCCGCTTCATGCACATCCAAGGAGGAAGGTTATACATACATAGAGTCACGGGCCAGGTGCTATGATTGCTGCTCTGCTCCCCGAAAGGATTAATGCCATCCGCGCTTAAAGCAAACCATACATTCCTTGGGTCCTTTGCAAACTCATCCCAGTACTTTCTCTCGATTTTTCTCCACTGCGACCCGTCAGCGGGTGCTCTCAACTTCCCATCTTTCTTTCGGTTCTCACTGTGCCATCGCATCAACTTGGCATGCTCTTCGTTTTTGAACAGACGTTTCAACCGTGGTATTATAGGAGCCACATCACCTTCGCAGGAACCCTCTTCCTGAGGGGCTCGCCGTCAACATCACCAGGGTCATCTCGTCTGATCTTATACCGCAACGCACCGCATATCGGGCATGCGTTCAGATCCTTGTATGCACCGCGGTAGAGGATGCAGTCATTAGGGCATGCATGTATCTTGTCCACCTCCAATCCTAGAGGGATACGACATTCTTTGATGCGTATGTACTGTCGGGCAATTCGTTATCCTTTGCAAGCTTCTTCTTCAATATTTTCAGTAGCTTCTCAAATCCTTTGTCGGCCACAGCATTCTCTGCCTTCCACTGCAGCAATTCCAGTACGGTACTGAGCTTTGTGTTGCCATCTTCGCAATTGGGGTATAACCCTTTTTTGTGATCCTCTAACATGCGATCGAACTTCAGCTTCTCCTTTTGACTAATGCATTGCGTCCTTGCATCGACAATGACCCGGCGGAGATCATCATCATCGGGCACATCGTCTGGTTCCTCTTGATCTTCAGCAGCTTCACCCGTGGCAGCATCATTGGGCACATCGTCTGGTTCATCTTGATCTTCACCAGCTCCCCCCGTTGCAGCATCACCGTATTCAGGGGGCACATAGTTGTCATCGTACTCTTCTTCTTTGCCGTCTTCCATCATAACCCCTATTTCTCCGTGCCTCGTCCAAACATTATAGCGTGGCATGAAACCCTTGTAAAGCAGGTGGGAGTGAAGGATTTTCCGGTTAGAGTAAGACCTCGTATTCCCACATTCAGTGCATGGACAACACATAAAACCATTCTCCTTGTTTGCCTCAGCCGCATCGAGAAACTCATGCACGCCCTTAATGTACTCGCGGGTGTGTCTGTCACCGTACATCCATTGCCGGTTCATCTGCGTGCATTATATATAATTAAGTGTCCAAATTAATAAAAGTTCATCATCACATTAAAACCAAAGTGCATACATAGTTCTCATCTAACAACATATAGCTCTCCAGAGCATCTAATTAATTAAACCATACATTGAAACTATGTAAAACATTTCAATGCGAAAACAAATGCGATCATAATCGCAACCAAGGTAACAATTGATCCAACTGCATAATGATACCAAGCCTCGGTATGAATGGCATATTTTCTAATCTTTCTAATCTTCAAGCGCATTGCATCCATCTTGATCTTGTGATCATCGACGACATCCGCAACATGCAACTCCAATATCATCTTCTCCTCCTCAATTTTTTTATTTTTTTCCTTCAACAAATTGTTTTCTTCTTCAACTAAATTTAACCTCTCGACAATAGGGTCGGTTGGCATTTCCGATTCACATACATCCTAGATAAATAAAATCTATGCCACGTTGGTCGGCATAATTTTCATAAACAATAAATGAACCAATAGTTATAAAGATAATATACATACCAAATCCGAATCATAGACAGGACAAGGGCCGACGGGGGCGGATACCAAAACCATCTCACTATATAAGATGCAATAATAAATGTAACAAAATGATACAAGTATCTATCTAAACATACAAGTAAGAATATTTTTCCTTTCAGAAAGAAGATAAGAACAAGAGGCTCACCACGGTGGTGTCGGTGATGAGATCGGCGCGGGTGATCGACGGCGGTGAAGACGGGGACGGGGCGTGACGGACCGCTAAATCTAGACAAATCTCGAGGAAAATGGAGCTTGGAGGTCGAGCTTCGAGAGGAGAAAGCTTAAGTAGTGTGGCTCGGGCATTCCATCGAACACCTCATGTGCATAGGAGGTGAGCTAGAGCACCACAAAGCCCTCTCCCCCTCGGCCAGAAAAAACAGAGCACTGTGCTCTGCTCTTGCGCGAGGGGGTATATATAGGCACCTCATTGGTCCCGGTTGGTGGCATGAACCGGGACTAATGGGGAGCCTTTGGTCCCGGTTCATGCCACCAACCGGGACCAATGGTGGTGGGCCAGGAGCGAGGCCCATTGGTCCTGGTTCGTCCCACCAACCGGGACCAAAAGGTCCAGACGAACCGGGACCAATGGCCCACATGGCCCGACCGGCCCCCTGGGCTCACGAACCGGGACCAATGCCCACATTGGTCCCGGTTCTACACTGAACCGGGACTAATGGGCTGAGCCGGCCTGGACCATAGCCCTGTTTTCTACTAGTGGAACTTAATCTCAAAGAGTGATTTGCTTGTTATGAACGCTTATAATATCATGACCATGTTGAACTCGATGATATCTTTGCTTCTGGTACAAGTGAATGTTTCTTCTTTAAGCTAGTGTTGGTGGTGATTAGATAGCGGTAATGACTATGACGATTAAATAGTGGTAATGACGACTACGATGATTTTTAGCTAGCTAGTATATACTGTTGTTGGTGATGATATGATGCAAGAGTTTATATATTAATATGTGATGATGGTGATGATGATGATGAGTTATTATATATATCATTTATGAAAGAAACCGCAAATTAGTTTGAACTGGATGGATCCTAGCTAAGTGATCAAGTATATGCCATACCCATATTACTTCATCACTTAGGTGATCAAGTAATATGGATATATGGCATATACTTGATCAGTCAGCTAGCTAGGATCCACATATGCATCCAGTCAAAACTAATCTGCGGTACTTTCAGCTAATGATTTAACAACTCATTATAACGTAAAACAATCCTAAATTAAATTGATAACACAAATGTAAAGGAAAAATAAAAATAAAACCAAAACCCACAAACATTTAGTACCGGTTGGTGTTACCAACCGGTACTAATGATCTACCACACCCGTGGCCTGGCTCATGCCACGTGGTGGCACTTTAGCGCCGGTTCGTGCCGAACCGGTACTAAAGGGGGGCCCTTTAGTGCCCACCCTTTAGTGCCGGTTATGGAACCGGCACTAAAGGCCTTTACGAGCGGGACTAAAGCCCTGTTCTGCACTATTGTTTACTGTTATAATCATCTTACTTTACGGGAAAATTCAATTAACTTTACTATTATAATTGGTGAACTTTACGGGAAAAATGAAATGAACCTTATGGGAAATCTATTATTTTATGCGCCATATAAGAGACCTGATTCGTGAACATAGAGTGCTCAATGATGGCTAAACATGACACATGGAAATCTATTTGTCGAAGATGATATGATTGTCTGATAGGATATATGAAGTACTCAATATATAGATAGCATAGGATATCAGGGTCAAGAGGTCTGTATTCAGATACATCAAGTTCGCAATGACGATGATTTGGTATATTGGGTCAATATAGAGAAATGACACTAATGGATACACTTTGTTAACATGGCGCCCATGGAAAAGCTCTTCGTTAAAGAAATTACAAGTGTTGAATCGATCATACAAACAATAAAGCTCGAATACACTCCCAAGCAAGTCCTTCGAAATAATTTCAACCCATGAATCAAATACCGATTAGAAGTTCTTTGGGACTTGAAAGTAAAGTTTTTAAAATGCATTAATTAACTTCTCCATTTATTCTTAGTGAACAAATTTCTCAAAAGTCCTTCCGATCTTAACGACGAAGTTTGAACTCCACGTTTACAAAGTTTTGCATCATTCCCATAAATCTCCAGTTGATGATAAAGTTTTAAAAAGGAGTTAATAAAGTTCTCTATATATTTTTTTAGTTAAACAAGTAGGAGCTATGTCGAACTTTCTCAAAAGTTCTTATGATTTTAATGGAAAAATTTGGACACCACGTTAACAAAGTTTCACATCCTTCCAATAGATCTTCAACTGACAATGAATTTCAAAAAAGATGATCCTAAAGTTCTCCATTCATTATTAGTTAACAAGTGTATGAGCTATGAGATTATACACTTTATCTGACTTAGATTCTGATGCTGAGGAGGATGACGAGCTTAGAGATGA
>NC_041392.1:679989852-680024311 GCF_002162155.2 Triticum dicoccoides | reverse complement strand
TCTAATAGTAAGAATGATACATAAATCTGTTTTTATGACAGGTTTATTTTGGAATGCAAGAGGGCTGGGTGAACCTGAAAAGAGAAGGTTTCTTAGGGATCTATCTCGGAGCATCGCTTAGAGTTTGTTTGTGTGCAAGAAACAAAAAAAATACTTTACTCATCCTTTGTTGGCTGGCATCCATTATAGATTTACTTATATTTGGCCGTGGTAGCCCTTTGAAGGTGCTTTTGGAGGGTTGATTCTCGGGGTTCGAGAGGATTTGTTGGAGGTTGATGTTTTGCACTGCTAGTAAACACAAGGCGAATGATTATTATGGATAAAAGATTAGGATTTAAGTGGAATCTGATCAATGTTTATGGAGTTTCTCATGTAAAAGACAAGAAGGAGTTCCTGGTTGATTTAGTTCATGCTTTGGGCTACAATAAGTTGCCTTATGTTTTGGGAGGTGGTTTTAACTTAATTAGGAGAATTGAGAGGAACAAGGTTTTAAAAAAATCTCTAAATGGTCTTTTTATTTTAATTATGTTATTGAGCATTGAGGTTTGAAAGAGCTAGAATTATCTGGTAGGAGATATAGTTGGTCGAGTAATCAAGATGATCCTCTTATGAGAAATTAGGTAGAATTTTCGTTAGCACTTTTGGGGAACAATAGTTTCCTTTGTTACAGCCAGAACATTGGTGAGAGGGGTTTCTGATCATGCAACCTTTTATTACAAACACGTGTTAAACCTGTTGTTAGTAACAACCCATCCAAATTTGAGTTGTGTTGGTTATCTAGAGAAGAACTTCCGGTTATTGTTAATAATGTCTGGTGTTCCACCGTTCGTACAGGAAGTAGTCTAGATTGGTGGCAGGATTTCATGCGTAATTGATTGGAACCTTAATGGGGGGAGAGATGATATTGCTAATAAACTTGACTTTTTGGATAAGAAAAATGAGCTTTTCGGAGTTTCAGAAGCTGATTACGTTTTAACAAGCAAGTTGCAAGTTGACATGAATAATATTCTTAGAGGAGAGGAGATTAAGTGGTAGCAACATTCTAAACAAAAAGAAATTGAGGAAGGGGATGGTAACCTAAGATACTTCATGATTATTTGGTCACAGTGAACAACACAAACTGAAACCACTCCTAGGAAATTTGAACATGATGATATTCTAACATGGATGTCAAAGCTTCTTGTTACAGTTATAATTTAATAATAAATAATAGATTCATATTTGCAGGTGATCCTAAAAACCAAGATCACATCAAAACAGGTGATGTATGTATACATCTTATCTTAGCTCATACTGGTATGGTTCTCCTATTCTATCCTCACACTACTAGGTCTTGGAGCAGTTTGTATCTAGTGTTGCACATAGAGGTTCAATTTGGTGTTTTGATTGTATGTAGTGGGTTCTGTAGAAATTTTTATTTCTTTGCGTAGCATGAAACTTACTTTCTGAAACATGATTGAAATTAAGGATGGGCTTAAAGCTTTTCGAGGATGTATCGACTTTCTTTAGTTTCTAATGGGGGCTTCAAATATTGTGTCGGTGCTTCTGCTCCTCTACAACCAATCACTATATGTAAGATGAGAGAAGAACACCACAAGATCAAGTTTTTATGTTCATTGAATTTCACTGAAACCTAAGAGATATGAAGTTCAAACAGGAAAAGTTTGAACATGAAGATCTTTGTCAACCTGAACATTTATTGTCCCCTCCACCTTGATATTAGATAACCAAAATATTCCGAGTGCTTTCAACAGTAAGGGAAGTAAATACATATACACAATTGGCACATCACGTCGCTTGCCACTTTTATATGTTGAATGTCTATCATTGATTCTCATTTTTTGAATAAAAACTGAAGGGGATATATTATGGTGATACTTACCAGGTACTCTTCAGGTGTTCCATTATTGGAAGTCGACACATAGCCAAACTGAAGGAAATATGCCCTAGAGGCAATAATAAAGTTATTATTTATTTCCTTTTATCATGATAAATGTTTATTATTCATGCTAGAATTGTATTAACCGGAAACATAATACATGTGTGAATACGTAGACAAACAGAGTGTCACTAGTATGCCTCTACTTGACTAGCTCGTTGATCAAAGATGGTTATGTTTCCTAACCATAGACATGAGTTGTTATTTGGTTAACGGGATCACATCATTAGGAGAATGACATGATTGACTTGACCCATTCCATTAGCTTAGCACTTGATCGTTTAGTTTGTTGCTATTGCTTTCTTCATAACTTATATATGTTCCTATGACTATGAGATTATGCAACTCCCGTTTACCGGAGGAACACTTTGTGTGCTACCAAACGTCACAACGTAACTGGGTGATTATAAAGGTGCTCTACAGGTGTCTCCGAAGGTATTTGTTGGGTTGGCATATTTCGAGATTAGGATTTGTCACTCCGATTGTCGGAGAGGGATCTCTGGGCCCTCTCGGTAATGCACATCACTCAAGCCTTGCAAGCATTGCAACTAATAAGTTAGTTGCAGGATGATGTATTACGGAACGAGTAAAGAGACTTGCCGGTAACGAGATTGAACTAGGTATTGAGATACCGATGATCGAATCTCGGGCAAGTAACATACCGATGACAAAAGGAACAACGTATATTGTTATGCGGTCTGACCGATAAAGATCTTCGTAGAATATGAAGGAGCCAATATGAGCATCCAGGTTCCGCTATTGGTTATTGATCGGAGACGTGTCTCAGTCATGTCTACATAGTTCTCGAACCCATAGGGTCTGCACGCTTAAAGTTCGGTGAAGATCGTAATTAGGGTTTTTGTGTTTTGATGTACCGAAGGTTGTTCGGTGTCCCGGATGTGATCACGGACATGACGAGGAGTCTTGAAATGGTCGATGCATAAAGATTGATATATTAGAAGCCTATATTTGGATATCGGAAACGTTCCGGGTGAAATCGGGATTTTACCGGAGTACCGGGGGGTTACCGGACTCCCCCCCCCGGGGGGGGTTATTGGGCCTACATGGGCCCTAAGGGAGAAGAGGAGGGCCGGCCAGGGTAGGCCGCGTGCCCCCTCCCCCCTAGTCCGAATAGGACAAGGAAGGGGGCGGCGCCTGTTGGAAATATGCCCTAGAGGCAATAATAAAAGTGTTATTATTATATTTCTTTGTTCATGATAATAGTCTTTTATTCATGCTATAACTGTATTATCTGGAAATCGTAATACACGTGTGAATACATAGACCACAATATGTCCCTAGTGAGCCTCTAGTTGACTAGCTCGTTGTGATCAACAGATAGTCATGGTTTCCTGGCTATGGACATTGGATGTCGTTGATAACGGGATCACATCATTAGGAGAATGATGTGATGGACAAGACCCAATCCTAAGCATAGCACAAAGGTCGGTTAGTTCGTTTGCTAGAGCTTTTCCAATGTCAAGTATCTCTTCCTTCGACCATGAGATCGTGTAACTCCCGGATACCGTAGGAGTGCTTTGGGTGTATCAAACGTCACAACGTAACTGGGTGATTATAAAGGTGCACTATAGGTATCTCCAAAAGTGTCTGTTGGGTTAACACGGATCGAGACTGGGATTTGTCAATCCGTATGACGGAGAGGTATCTCTGGGCCCACTCGGTAATGCATCATCATAATGAGCTCAAAGTGACCAAGTGGTTGATCACGGGATCATGCATTACGGTACGAGTAAAGTGACTTGCTGGTAACGAGACTGAACAAGGTATTGGGATACAGACGATCGGGTCTCGGGCAAGTAACGTACCGATTGACAAAGGGAATTGTATACGGGGTTTGATCGAATCCTCGACATCGTGGTTCATCCGATGACATCATCGAGGAGCATGTGGGAGCCAACATGGGTATCCAGATCCCGCTGTTGGTTATTGACCGGAGAGTCTTGGTCATGTCTGCATGTCTCCTGAACCCGTAGGGTCTACACACTTAAGGTTCGGTGACGCTAGGGTTATTAGGAAGACTTGTATGTGATTACCGAAACTTGTTCGGAGTCCCGGATGAGATCCCGGACGTCACGAGGAGTTCCGGAATGGTCCGGAGGTGAAGTTTTATATATGGGAAGTTGTCATACGGACACCAGAAGAATTCGGGGTCCTATCGGTATTGTACCGGGGCCACCGGAGGGGTTCCGGGGGTCCAACGGGAGGGGCCACCCCTCCCGGAGGGCCACATGGGCCGCAGGGGGCAGGGAGTCAGCCCCTGGAGGGCTGGGCGCCCCCCCCCCCACCTTGGGCCCATGCGCCTAGGGTTGGGGGGGAAACCCTAAAGGGGGCGCCCCCCTTGCTTGGGGGGCAAGCCTCCCCTCCCTGGCCGCCGCCCCCCCTCTAGATCCCATCTAGAGGGGTCGCCCCCCCCCCCTTGCCCCTTCCTCTATAAATAGAGGGGTGAGGGGAGGGCTGCTGGACACAACTCAAGGCGCAGCCCCTCCCCTCCCCAACACCTCTCCTCCTCCGTACGTGCTTGGCAAAGCCCTGTCGGAGTACTGCTGCACCAACTACACCACGCCGTCGTGCTGCCGTTGGAGCTGCCTTCCTCAACCTCTCCTTCCTCCTTGCTGGATCAAGACGGAGGAGACGTCGTCCGTCCCGTACGTGTGTTGAACGCGGAGGTGCTGTCCGTTTAGCACTTGGTCATCGGTGATCCGAATCACGACGAGTACGACTCCATCACCACCATCCCCTTGAACGCTTCCGCACTCGATCTACAAGTGGTATGTAGATGCAAACTCACTCCCTTGACTCGTTGCTTAGATGAACTCATAGATGGATCTTGGTGAAACCGTAGGAAAAATTTTAATTTTCTGCAACATTCTCCAACAGTGGTATCAGAGCTAGGTCTATGTGTAGTTCTCTTTGCACGAGTAGAACACAATTTTGTTGTGGGCGTAGATCTTGTCAACTTGCTTGCCACTACTAGTCTTATCTTGCTTCAGCGGTATTGTGGGATGAAGCGGCCCGGACCAACCTTACACGTACGCTTACGTGAGACCGGTTCCACCGACTGACATGCACTAGTTGCATAAGGTGGCTGGCGGGTGTCTGTCTCTCCCACTTTAGTTGGAGCGGATTCGATGAAAAGGGTCCTTATGAAGGGTAAATAGAAGTTGACAAAATCACGTTGTGGTTATTCGTAGGTAAGAAAGCGTTCTTGCTAGAACCCAATTGCAGCCATGTAAAAGATGCAACAACAATTAGAGGACGTCTAACTTGTTTTTGCAGCGATTGTTCATGTGATGTGATATGGCCAGAAGTTGTGATGAGTGATGAATGACATATTGTGATGTATGAGATCATGTTCTTGTAATAGGAATCACGACTTGCATGTCGATGAGTATGACAACCGGCAGGAGCCATAGGAGTTGTCTTTATTTTTGTATGACCTGCGTGTCATTGAAGAACGCCATGTAACTTACTTTACTTTATTGCTAAACGCATTAGCCATAGAAGTAGAAGTAGTCGTTGGCGTGACAACTTCATGAAGACACGATGATGGAGATCATGATGATGGAGATCATGGTGTCATGCCGGTGACAAGATGATCATGGAGCCCCGAAGATGGAGATCAATGGAGCTATATGATATTGGCCATATCATGTCACTATTATATAATTGCATGTGATGTTTATTATGTTTATGCATCTTGTTTACTTAGAAGGACGGTAGTAAATAAGATGATCCCTTACACCAATTTCAAGAAGTGTTCTCCCCTAACTGTGCACCGTTGCTAAAGTTCGTCGCTTCGAAGCACCACGTGATGATCGGGTGTGATAGATCCTTACGTTCACATACAACGGGTGTAAGACAGATTTACACATGCAATACACTTAGGGTTAACTTGACGAGCCTAGCATGTACAGACATGGCCTCGGAACACGGAGACCGAAAGGTCGAACACGAGTCGTATGGAAGATACGATCAACATGCGAATGTTCACCGACGATGACTAGTCCGTCTCACGTGATGATCGGACACGGCCTAGTCGACTCGGATCGTGTAACACTTAGATGACTAGAGGGATGTCTAATCTGAGTGGGAGTTCATTATTTTAATTTGATTAGATGAACTTAATTATCATGAACTTAGTCTTAAACCTTTGCAAAATATGTCTTGTAGATCAAATGGCCAACGCTCATGTCAACATGAACTTCAACGCGTTCCTAGAGAAAACCAAGCTGAAAGATGATGGCAGCAACTATACGGACTGGGTCCGAAACCTGAGGATCATCCTCATAGCTGCCAGGAAACAATATGTCCTAGAAGGACCGCTAGGTGACGCTCCCGTCCCAGAGAACCAAGACATTATGAATGCTTGGCAGTCTCGTGCTGATGATTACTCCCTTGTTCAGTGCGGCATGCTTTACAGCTTAGAACCGGGGCTCCAAAAGCGTTTTGAGCATCACGGAGCATATGAGATGTTCGAGGAGCTGAAACTAGTTTTCCAAGCTCACGCCCGGGTCGAGAGATATGACATCTCCGACAAGTTCTATAGTTGTAAGATGGAGGAAAATAGTTCTGTCAGTGAGCACATACTCAAGATGTCTGGGTTGCACAACCGTATGACTCAGCTGAATATTAACCTCCCTGATGAGGCAGTCATTGACAGAATCCTTCAGTCGCTCCCACCAAGCTACAAGAGCTTTGTGATGAACTACAATATGCAGGGGATGGTAAAGACCATTCCTGAAGTATTTTCTATGCTGAAGTCAGCAGAGGTTGAAATCAAGAAAGAACATCAAGTGTTGATGGTCAATAAGATCACTAAGTTCAAGAAGGGCAAGGGCAAGAAGAACTTCAAGAAGGACGGCAAGGAGGTTGCCGCGCCTGGTAAGCCAGTTACCGGGAAGAAGTCAAAGAATGGACCTAAGCCTGAGACTGAGTACTTTTATTGCAAGGGGAAGGGTCACTGGAAGCGGAACTGCCCCAAATACTTAGCGGATAAGAAGGCCGGCAACACTAAAGGTATATTTGATATACATGTAATTGATGTGTACCTTACCAGTCCTCGTAGTAACTCCTGGGTATTTGATACCGGTGCCGTTGCTCATATTTGTAACTCACAGCAGGAGCTGCGGAATAAGCGGAGACTGGCGAAGGACGAGGTGACGATGCGCGTCGGGAATGGTTCCAGAGTCGATGTGATCGCCGTCGGCACGCTACCTCTACATTTACCTACGGGATTAGTTTTGAACCTTAATAATTGTTATTTCGTGCCAAGTTTGAGCATGAACATTGTATCTGGATCTCGTTTCATACGAGATGGCTACTCATTTAAATCCGAGAATAATGGTTGTTCTATTTATATGAGAGATATGTTTTATGGTCATGCTCCGATGGTCAATGGTTTATTCTTAATGAATCTCGAGCGTAGTGTTACACATATTCATAGCGTGAATACCAAAAGATGTAAAGTTGATAACGATAGTCCCACATACTTGTGGCACTGCCGCCTTGGTCACATTGGTGTCAAGCGCATGAAGAAGCTCCATGCTGATGGACTTTTGGAGTCTCTAGATTATGAATCATTTGACACATGCGAACCATGCCTCATGGGCAAGATGACCAAAACTCCGTTCTCCAGAACAATGGAGCGAGCAACCAACTTATTGGAAATCATACATACCGATGTGTGCGGTCCAATGAGCATTGAGGCTCGCGGAGGATATCGTTATGTTCTCACTCTCACTAATGACTTGAGTAGATATGGGTATGTCTACTTAATGAAACACAAGTCTGAGACCTTTGAAAAGTTCAAGGAATTTCAGAATGAGGTAGAGAATCAACGTGACCGAAAGATAAAGTTCCTACGATCAGATCGTGGAGGAGAATACTTAAGTCACGAATTTGGTACACACTTAAGAAAATGTGGAATCGTTTCACAACTCATGCCGCCTGGAACACCTCAGCGTAACGGTGTGTCTGAACGTCGTAATCGCACTCTATTGGATATGGTGCGGTCTATGATGTCTCTTACCGATTTACCGCTATCATTTTGGGGATACGCTCTAGAGACAGCTACATTCACTTTAAATAGGGCACCGTCTAAATCCGTTGAGATGACACCGTATGAATTATGGTTTGGGAAGAAACCTAAGTTGTCGTTTCTAAAAGTTTGGGGATGCGATGCTTATGTCAAGAAACTTCAACCTGAAAAGCTCGAACCCAAGTCGGAAAAATGTGTCTTCATAGGATACCCTAAGGAAACCATTGGGTATACCTTCTACTTAAGATCCGAGGGCAAGATCTTTGTTGCCAAGAACGGATCCTTTCTGGAAAATGAGTTTCTCTCAAAAGAAGTAAGTGGGAGGAAAGTAGAACTCGATGAAGTACTACCTCTTGAACAGGAAAGTAGTGCGGCTCAGGAAAATGTTCCTGTAATGCCTACACCAACAGAAGAGGAAAATAATGATGATAATCAAGGTACTTCAGATCAAGTTGCTACTGAACTTCGTAGGTCCACGAGGACACGTTCCGCACCAGAATGGTACGGCAACCCTGTCCTGGAAATCATGTTGTTAGACAACGGTGAACCTTCGAACTATGAAGAAGCGATGGCGGGCCCAGATTCCAACAAATGGCTTGAAGCCATGAAATCCGAGATAGAATCCATGTATGAAAACAAAGTATGGACTTTGACTGACTTTCCCGATGATCGGCGAGCGATAGAAAACAAATGGACCTTTAAGAAGAAGACGGACGCGGATGGTAATGTCACCATCTATAAAGCTCGACTTGTCGCTAAGGGTTATCGGCAAGTTCAAGGGATTGACTACGATGAGACTTTCTCTCCCGTAGCGAAGCTTAAGTCCGTCCGAATCATGTTAGCAATTGCCGCATACTATGATTATGAGATATGGAAGGTGGACGTCAAAACAACATTCCTTAACGGGCATCTTAAGGAAGAACTGTATATGATGCAGCCGGAAGGTTTTGTCGATTCTAAGAACGCTAACAAAGTATGCAAGCTCCAGCGATCCATTTATGGGCTGGTGCAAGCATCTCGGAGTTGGAATATTCGCTTTGATGAGATGATCAAAGCGTTTGGGTTTATGCAGACTTATGGAGAAGCCTGCGTTTACAAGAAAGTGAGTGGGAGCTCTGTAGCATTTCTCATATTATATGTAGATGACATACTCTTGATGGGAAATGATATAGAACTTTTGGACAGCATTAAGCCTACTTGAATAACTGTTTTTCAATGAAGGACCTTGGAGAAGCTGCTTATATATTAGGCATCAAGATCTATAGGGATAGATCAAGACGCCTCATAGGTCTTTCACAAAGCACATACCTTGATAAGATTTTGAAGAAGTTCAAAATGGATCGGTCCAAGAAGGGGTTCTTGCCTGTGTTGCAAGGTGTGAGATTGAGCTCGGCTCAATGCCCGACCACGGCAAAAGATAAAGAAGAGATGAGTGTCATCCCCTATGCTTCAGCCATAGGATCTATTATGTATGCCATGCTGTGTACCAGACCTGATGTAAACCTTGCCGTAAGTTTGGTAGGTAGGTACCAAAGTAATCCCGGCAAGGAACACTGGACAGCGGTCAAGAATATCCTGAAATACCTGAAAAAGACAAAGGACATGTTTCTCGTTTATGGAGGTGACGAAGAGCTCGTCGTAAAGGGTTACGTCGACGCTAGCTTCGACACAGATCTGGATGACTCTAAGTCACAAACCGGATACGTGTATATGTTGAATGGTGGAGCAGTAAGCTGGTGCAGCTGCAAGCAGAGCGTCGTGGCGGGATCTACATGTGAAGCGGAGTACATGGCAGCCTCGGAGGCAGCGCATGAAGCTATTTGGGTGAAGGAGTTCATCACCGACCTAGGAGTCATACCCAATGCGTCGGGGCCGATCAAACTTTTCTGTGACAATACTGAAGCTATTGCCCTTGCAAAGGAGCCCAGATTTCACAAGAAGACCAGGCACATCAAGCGTCGTTTCAACTTCATCCGTGAAAATGTTCAAGATGGAGACATAGAAATTTTCAAAGTACATACGGATCTGAATGTCGCAGATCCGTTGACTAAACCTCTCTCGCGAGCAAAACATGATCAGCACCAGGACTCTATGGGTGTTCGATTCATCACAATGTAACTAGATTATTGACTCTATGCAAGTGGGAGACTGTTGGAAATATGCCCTAGAGGCAATAATAAAAGTGTTATTATTATATTTCTTTGTTCATGATAATAGTCTTTCATTCATGCTATAACTGTATTATCCGGAAATCGTAATACACGTGTGAATACATAGACCACAATATGTCCCTAGTGAGCCTCTAGTTGACTAGCTCGTTGTGATCAAAAGATAGTCATGGTTTCCTGGCTATGGACATTGGATGTCGTTGATAACGGGATCACATCATTAGGAGAATGATGTGGTGGACAAGACCCAATCCTAAGCATAGCACAAAGGTCGGTTAGTTCGTTTGCTAGAGCTTTTCCAATGTCAAGTATCTCTTCCTTCGACCATGAGATCGTGTAACTCCCGGATACCGTAGGACTGCTTTGGGTGTATCAAACGTCACAACGTAACTGGGTGATTATAAAGGTGCACTACAGGTATCTCTGAAAGTGTCTGTTGGGTTGACACGGATCGAGACTGGGATTTGTCACTCCGTATGATGGAGAGGTATCTCTGGGCCCACTCGGTAATGCATCATCATAATGAGCTCAAAGTGACCAAGTGGTTGATCACGGGATCATGCATTACGGTACGAGTAAAGTGACTTGCCGGTAACGAGACTGAACAAGGTATTGGGATACCGACGATCGGGTCTCGGGCAAGTAACGTACCGATTGACAAAGGGAATTGTATACGGGGTTTGATCGAATCCTCGACATCGTGGTTCATCCGATGACATCATCGAGGAGCATGTGGGAGCCAACATGGGTATCCAGATCCCGCTGTTGGTTATTGACCGGAGAGTCTCGGTCATGTCTGCATGTCTCCCGAACCCGTAGGGTCTACACACTTAAGGTTCGGTGACGCTAGGGTTATTAGGAAGACTTGTATGTGATTACCGAAAGTTGTTCGGAGTCCCGGATGAGATCCCGGACGTCACGAGGAGTTCCGGAATGGTCCGGAGGTGAAGTTTTATATATGGGAAGTTGTCATACGGACACCGGAAGAATTCGGGGTCCTATCGGTATTGTACCGGGGCCACCAGAGGGGTTCCGGGGGTCCACCGGGAGGGGCCACCCCTCCCGGAGGGCCACATGGGCTGCAAGGGGTAGGGAGTCAGCCCTTGGAGGGCTGGGCGCCCCCCCCCACCTTGGGCCCATGCGCCTAGGGTTGGGGGGGAAACCCTAAAGGGGGCGCCCCCCTTGCTTGGGGGGCAAGCCTCCCCTCCCTGGCCGCCCCCCCCTCTAGATCCCATCTAGAGGGGTCGGCCCCCCCTTGCCCCATCCCCTATAAATAGAGGGGTGAGGGGAGGGCTGCTGGACACAACTCAAGGCGCAGCCCCTCCCCTCCCCAACACCTCTCCTCCTCCGTACGTGCTTGGCGAAGCCCTGTCGGAGTACTGCTGCACCAACTACACCACGCCGTCGTGCTGCCATTGGAGCTGCCTTCCTCAACCTCTCCTTCCTCCTTGCTGGATCAAGACGGAGGAGACGTCGTCCGTCCCGTACGTGTGTTGAACGCGGAGGTGTTGTCCGTTCAGCACTTGGTCATCGGTGATCCGAATCACGACGAGTACGACTCCATCATCACCATCCCCTTGAACGCTTCCGCACTCGATCTACAAGTGGTATGTAGATGCAAACTCACTCCCTTGACTCATTGCTTAGATGAACTCATAGATGGATCTTGGTGAAACCGTACGAAAAATTTTAATTTTCTGCAACGTTCTCCAACAGCGCCCCCCTTTCCTCTTTCTCGCTTCCCCCTTCCTTTTCCAACAAGGCAAGAGGGGGGAGTCCTACTCCCGGTGGGAGTAGGACTCCTCCAGGCGCACCCCTTGGGCCGGCCGCACCTCCCCCTCTCCCTCCTTTATATACGGGGGCAAGGGGGCACCCCATGACACACAAGTTGATCTTCATGATCGTTCCTTAGCCGTGTGCGGTGCCCCCTTCCACCACATTCCACCTCGGTCATATCATAGAGGTGCTTAGGCGAAGCCCTGCGTCAGTAGCATCATCACCGTCATCATGCTGCCGTTCTGATGAAACCCTCCCTCAAAACTCGGAGGTGCCGTATGTTCGATACTTTGATCGGTCGGATCGGGAAGACGTACGACTACTTCCTCTACGTTGTGTCAACGCTTCCATTGGCGGTCTACGAGGGTACGTAGACAACACTCTCCCCTCTCGTTGCTATGCATCACCATGATCTTGCGTGTGCGTAGGATTTTTTTTTTGAAATTACTACGTTCCCCAACAGTGGCATCCGAGCCTAGGTTTTATGCGTTGATGTTATGCACGAGTAGAACACAAGTGAGTTGTGGGCGATATAAGTCATACTGCTTACCAGCATGTCATACTTTGGTTCGGCGGTATTGTTGGATGAAGCGGCCCGGACTGACATTACGCGTACGCTTACGCGAGACTGGTTCTACCGACGTGCTTTGCACACAGGTGGCTGGCGGGTGTCAGTTTCTCCAACTTTAGTTGAACCAAGTGTGGCTACACCCGGTCCTTGCGAAGGTTAAAACAACACCAACTTGACAAACTATCGTTGTGGTTTTGATGCGTAGGTAAGAACGGTTCTTGCTAAGCCCTTAGCAGCCACGTAAAACTTGCAACAACAAAGTAGAGGACGTCTAACTTGTTTTTGCAGGGCATGTTGTGATGTGATATGGTCAAGACATGATGCTAAATTTTATTGTATGAGATGATCATGTTTTCTAACCGAGTTATCGGCAACTGGCAGGAGCCATATGGTTGTCGCTTTATTGTATGCAATACAATCGCGCTGTAATGCTTTACTTTACACTAAGCGGTAGCGATAGTCGTGGAAGCATAAGATTGGCGAGACGACAACGATGCTACGATGGTGATCAAGGTGTCGCGCCGGTGACGATGGTGATCATGACGGTGTTTCAAAGATGGAGATCACAAGCACAAGATGATGATGGCCATATCATATCACTTATATTGATTGCATGTGATGTTTATCTTTTATGCATCTTATCTTGCTTTGATTGACGGTAGCATTATAAGATGATCCCTCACTAAATTATCAAGGTATAAGTGTTCTCCCTGAGTATGCACCGTTGCGAAAGTTCTTCGTGCTGAGACACCACGTGATGATCGGGTGTGATAGGCTCTACGTTCAAATACAACGGGTGCAAAACAGTTGCGCACGTGGAATACTCAGGTTTAACTGACGAGCCTAGCATATAACATATATGGCCTCGGAACAGGGAGACCGAAAGGTCGAGCATGAATCATATAGTAGATATGATCAACATATTGATGTTCACCATTGATACTACTCCATCTCACGTGATGATCGGACATGGTTTAGTTGATTTGGATCACATGGTCACTTAGAGGATTAGAGGGATATCTTTCTAAGTGGGAGTTCTTAAGTAATATGATTAATTGAACTTAAATTTATCATGAACTTAGTACCTGATAGTATCTTGCTTATCTATGTTTGATTGTAGTAGATGACTCGTGTTGTTGTTCCGTTGAATTTTAATGTGTTCCTTGAGAAAGCAAGGTCGAAAGATGATGGTAGCAATTACATGGACTGGGTCCGTAACTTGAGGATTATCCTCATTGCTTCACAGAAGAATTACGTCCTGGAAGCACTGCTAAGTGCCAAGCCTGCTGCAGGAGCAACACCAGATGTTATGAACGTCTGGTAGAGCAAAGCTGATGACTACTCGATAGTTCAGTGTGCCATGCTTTACGACTTAGAACCGAGTCTTCAACGACGTTTTGAACGTCATGGAGCATATGAGATGTTCCAGGAGTTGAAGTTAATATTTCAAGCAAATGCCCGGATTGAGAGATATGAAGTCTCCAATAAGTTCTATAGCTGCAAGATGGAGGAGAATAGTTCTGTCAGTGAACATATACTCAAAATGTCTGGGTATCATAATCACTTGACTCAACAGGGGGTTAATCTTCCTATTGATAGTGTCATTGAAAGAGTTCTTCAATCACTGCCACCATGCTACAAAAGCTTCGTGATGAACTATAATATGCAAGGGATGAATAAGACTATTCTTGAGCTCTTCGCGATGCTAAAAGCCGCGAAGGTAGAAATCAAGAAGGAGCATCAAGTGTTGATGGTCAATAAGACCACCAGTTTCAAGAAAAGGGGCAAAGGGAAGAAGAAAGGGAACTTCAAGAAGAACAACAAACAAGTTGCTGCTCAGGAGAAGAAACCCAAGTCTGGACCTAAGCCTGAGACTGAGTGCTTCTAGTATTTGGCGGATAAGAAGGATGGCAAAGTGAACAAAGGTATATGTGATATACATGTTATTGATGTGTACCTTACTAATGCTCGCAGTAGCACCTGGGTATTTGATACTGGTTCTATTGCTAACATTTGCAACTCGAAACAGGGGCTACGGATTAAGCGAGGATTGGCTAAGGACGAGGTGATGATGCGCGTGGGAAATGGTTACAAAGTCGATGTGATCGCGGTCAGCACGCTACCTCTACATCTACCTTCGGGATTAGTATTAGACCTAAATAATTGTTATTTGGTGCCAGCGTTGAGCAGGAACATTATATCTGGATCTTGTTTGATGCGAGACGGTTATTCATTTAAATCAGAGAATAATGGTTGTTCTATTTATATGGGTAATATCATTTATGGTCATGCACCCTTGAAGAGTGGTCTATTTTTGATGAATCTCGATAGTAGTGATACACATATTCATAATGTTGAAATCAAAAGATGCAGAATTGATAATGATAGTGCAACTTATTTGTGGCACTGCCGTTTAGGTCATATTGGTGTAAAGCGCATGAAGAAACTCCATACTGATGGACTTTTGGAACCACTTGATTATGAATCACTTGGTACTTGGGAACCGTACCTCATGGGTAAGATGACTAAAACACCGTTCTCCGGTACTATGGATAGAGCAACGGATTTGTTGGAAATCATACATACAGATGTATGTGGTCCAATGAATGTTGAGGCTCGTGGTGGATATCGTTATTTTCTCACCTTCACAGATGATTTAAGCAGATATGGGTATATCTACTTAATGAAACATAAGTCTGAAACATTTGAAAAGTTCAAAGAATTTCAGAGTGAAGCTGAAAATCATCGTAACAATGCAGAATAGTTTCGCAACTCACGCCACCCGGAACACCACAGCGTAATGGTGTGTCTGAACGTCGTAATCGTACTTTATTAGATATGGTGCCATTATGATGTCTCTTACTGATTTATCGCTATCGTTTTGGGGTTATGGTTTAGAGACGGCTGCATTCACGTTAAATAGGACACCATCAAAATCCGTTGAGACGACGCCTTATGAACTATGGTTTGGCAAGAAACCAAAGTTGTCGTTTCTGAAAGTTTAGGGCTGCGATGCTTATGTGAAAAAGCTTCAACCTGATAAGCTCGAACCCAAATTGGAGAAATGTGTCTTCATAGGATACCCAAAGGAGAGTGTTGGGTACACCTTCTATCATAGATCCGAAGGCAAGACTTTTGTTGCTAAATTCGGAGTTTTTCTAGAGAAGGAGTTTCTCTCGAAAGAAGTGAGTGGGAGAAAAGTAGAACTTGATGAGGTAAATGTACCTTCTCCCTTATTGGAAAGTAGTACATCACAGAAACCGGTTTCTGTGACACCTACACCAATTAGTGAGGAAGCTAATGATAATGATCATGAAACTTCAGATCAAGTTACTACCGAACCTCGTAGATCAACCAGAGTAAGATCCGCACCAGAGTGGTATGGTAATCCTATTCTAGAAGTCATGCTACTAGATCGTGATGAACCTACGAACTATGAAGAAGCGATGGTGAGCCCAGATTCCACAAAATGGCTAGAAGCCATGAAATCTGAGATGGGATCCATGTATGAGAACAAAGTGTGGACTTTGGTTGACTTGCCCGTTGATCGGCAAGCAATTGAGAATAAATGGATCTTGAAGAAGAAGACTGACGCTGACGGTAATGTTACTGTCTACAAAGCTCGACTTGTTGCGAAAGGTTTTCGACAAGTTCAAGGGATTGACTACGATGAGACCTTCTCGCCCGTTGCGATGCTTAAGACTGTCCGAATCATGTTAGCAATTGCCGCATTTTATGATTATGAAATTGTTGGGGAACGTAGTAATTTCAAAAAAATTCCTACGCACACGCAAGATCATGGTTGTTGGAAATATGCCCTAGAGGCAATAATAAATTGATTATTATTATATTTCCTTGTTCATGATAATCGTTTATTATCCATGCTATAATTGTATTGATAGGAAACTCAGATACATGTGTGGATACATAGACAACACCATGTCCCTAGTAAGCCTCTAGTTGACTAGCTCGTTGATCAATAGATGGTTACGGTTTCCTGACCATGGACATTGGGTGTCGTTGATAACGGGATCACATCATTAGGAGAATGATGTGATGGACAAGACCCAATCCTAAGCATAGCACAAGATCGTGTAGTTCGTATGCTAAAGCTTTTCTAATGTCAAGTATCATTTCCTTAGACCATGAGATTGTGCAACTCCCAGATACCGTAGGAGTGCTTTGGGTGTGCCAAACGTCACAACGTAACTGGGTGACTATAAAGGTACACTACGGGTATCTCTGAAAGTGTCTGTTGGGTTGGCACGAATCGAGATTGGGATTTGTCACTCCGTGTGACGGAGAGGTATCTCTGGGCCCACTCGGTAGGACATCATCATAATGTGCACAATGTGATCAAGGAGTTGATCACGGGATGATGTGTTACGGAACGAGTAAAGAGACTTGCCGGTAACGAGATTGAACAAGGTATCGGGATACCGACGATCGAATCTCGGGCAAGTATCGTACCGCTAGACAAAGGGAATTGTATACGGGATTGATTAAGTCCTTGACATCGTGGTTCATCCGATGAGATCATCGTGGAACATGTGGGAGCCAACATGGGTATCCAGATCCCGCTGTTGGTTATTGACCGGAGAGTCATCTCGGTCATGTCTGCATGTCTCCCGAACCCGTAGGGTCTACACACTTAAGGTTCGGTGACGCTAGGGTTATAGAGATATTAGTATGCGGTAACCCGAAAGTTGTTCGAAGTCTCGGATGAGATCCCAGACGTCATGAGGAGTTCCGGAATGGTCCGGAGGTAAAGAATTATATATAGGAAGTGCTATTTCGGCCATCGGGACAAGTTTCGGGGTCACCGGTATTGTACCGGGACCACCGGAAGGGTCCCGGGGGTCCACCGGGTGGGGCCACCTGCCCCGGGGGGCCACATGGGCTGTAGGGGGTGCGCCTTGGCCTATATGGGCCAAGGGCACCAGCCCCAAGAGGCCCATGCGCCAAGAATCAAGGGAGAGGAAGAGTCCTAAAGGGGGAAGGCACCTCCGAGGTGCCTTGGGGAGGAGGGACTCCTCCCTGGCCGCACCCTTCCTTGGAGGAAGGGCCAAGGCTGCGCCTCCCCCCTCTCCCTTGGCCCTATATATAGTGGGGGGAAGGGAGGGCAACCATACCCAAGCCCTGGCGCCTCCCTCTCCCTCCCATGACACATCTCCCTCCTCCCGCAGCGCTTGGCGAAGCCCTGTTGGAATCCCGCTACTTCCACCACCACGCCGTCGTGCTGTTGGATCTCCATCAACCTCTCCTTCCCCCTTGCTGGATCAAGAAGGAGGAGACGTCGCTGCTCCGTACGTGTGTTGAACGCGGAGGTGCCGTCCGTTCGGCGCTAGGATCATCGGTGATTTGGATCACGACGAGTACGACTCCATCAACCCCATTCTCTTGAACGCTTCCGCGCGCGATCTACAAGGGTATGTAGATCCACTCCTCCCTCGTTGCTAGATGACTCCATAGATTGATCTTGGTGACACGTAGGAAAATTTTGAATTATTGCTACGTTCCCCAACAATGGTGATGCATAGCAACGAGAGGGGAGAGTGTTGTCTACGTACCCTCGTAGACCGGAAGCGGAAGCGTTAGCACAACACGGTTGATGTAGTCGTACGTCTTCACGGCCCGACCGATCAAGCACCGAAACTACGGCACCTCCGAGTTCTAGCACACGTTCAACTTGATAACGATCCCCGGACTCCGATCCAGCAGAATGTCGGGGAAGAGTTCCGTCAGCACAACAGCATGGTGACGATCTTGATGTTCTACAGTCGCAGGGCTTCGCCTAAGCACCACTACAACATTATCGAGGATTATGGTGGAGGAGGGCACCTCACACGGCTAATAGATCTCAAGGATCAATTGTTGTGTCTAGAGGTGCCCCCCTGCCCCCGTATATAAAGGAGCAAGGGGTTGGGGCGGCCGGCCAAGAGGAGGCGCGCTAGGGAGGAGTCCTACTCCTACCGGGAGTAGGACTCCCTCCTTTCCTTGTCCAACTAGGAGAGGGGGAAGGAAGGGAGAGAGGAGAGAAAGGAAAGGGGGGGGCGCCGCCCCTCCCTCCTTGTCCAATTCGGACTAGAGGGGGAGGGGCGCGCAGCCTGCCCTGGCCACCCCTCCTCTGCTCCACTTTGGGCCCATGAGGCCCATTAACCCCCGAGGGGGTTCCGGTAACCCCCGGTACTCCGTTTTATATCTGATAACTCCCAGAACCATTCCTGTGTCCGAATATAGTCGTCCAATATACCAATCTTTATGTCTCGACTATTTCGAGACTCCTCGTTATGTCCGTGATCACATCCGGGACTCTGAACAACCTTCAGTAGATCAAAATATATAAACTCATAATGAAACTGTCATCGTAACGTTAAGCGTGCGGACCCTACGGGTTCGAGAACAATGTAGACATGACCGAGACACATCTCCAATCAATAACCAATAGAAGAACCTGGATGCTCATATTGGCTCCTACATATTCTACGAAGATCTTTTATCCGTCAGACCGCATAACAACATACGTTGTTCCCTTTGTCATCGCTATGTTACTTCCCGAGATTTGATCCTCGGTATCTCAATACGTAGTTCAATCTCGTTATCGGCAAGTCTCTTTACTCATTCCGTAATACATCATCCCTTAACTAACTTATTAGTTGCAATGCTTGCAAGGCTTATGTGATGTGCATTACCGAAAGGGCCCAGAGATACCTCTCCGACGATCGGAGTGACAAATCCTAATCTCGAAATACGCAAACCCAACAAGTACCTTCGAAGACACCTGTAGAGCACCTTTATAATCACCCAATTACATTGTGATGTTTGGTAGCACACAAAGTGTTCCTCCGGTAAACGGGAGTTGGATAATCTCATAGTCATAGGAACATGTATAAGTCATGAAGAAAGCAATAGCAACAAACTAAACGATGAAGTGCTAAGCTAACGAAATGGGTCAAGTCAATCACATCATTCTCCTAATGATGTGATCCTGTTAATCAAATGACAACTCATGTCTATGGTTAGGAAACATAACCATCTTTCATCAACGAGCTAGTCAAGTAGAGGCATACTAGTGACACTATGTTTGTCTATGTATTCACACATGTATTATGTTTCCGGTTAATACAATTCTAGCATGAATAATAAACATTTATCATGATACAAGGAAATAAATAATAAATTTATTATTGCCTCTAGGGCATATTTCCTTCAGTCTCCCACTTGCACTAGAGTCAATAATCTAGACTACACAGTAATGATTCTAACACCCATGGAGCCTTGGTGCTGATCATGTTTTGCTCGTGGAAGAGGCTTAGTCAGCGGGTCTGCAACATTCAGATCCGTATGTATCTTGCAAATTTCTATGTCTCCCACTTGGACTAAATCCCAAATGGAATTGAAGCATCTCTTGATGTGCTTGGTTCTCTTGTGAAATCTGGATTCCTTTGCCAAGGCAATTGCACCAGTACTATCACAAAAGATTTTCATTGGACCCGATGCACTAGGTATGACACCTAGATCGGATATGAACTCCTTCATCCAGACTCCTTCATTTGCTGCTTCCGAAGTAGCTATGTACTCTGCTTCACATGTAGATCCCGCCATGACGCTTTGTTTAGAACTGCACCAACTGACAGCTCCACCGTTCAGTAAAAACACGTATCTGGTTTGCGATTTAGAATCGTCCGGATCAGTGTCAAAGCTTGCATCAACGTAACCATTTATGATGAGCTCTTTGTCACCTCCATATACGAGAAACATATCCTTAGTCCTTTTCAGGTATTTCAGGATGTTCTTGACCGCTATCCAGTGATCCACTCCTGGATTACTTTGGTACCTCCCTACTAGACTTATAGCAAGGCACACATCAGGTATGGTACACGGCATTGCATACATGATAGAGCCTATGGCTGAAGCATAGGGAACATCTTTCATTTTCTCTCTATCTTCTGCGGTGGTCGGACATTGAGTCTTACTCAACTTCACACCTTGTAACACAGGCAAGAACCCTTTCTTTGCTTGATCCATTTTGAACTTGTTCAAAACCTTGTCAAGGTATGTGCTTTGTGAACCTCCAATTAAGCGTCTTGATATATCTCTATAGATCTTAATGCCCAATATTTAAGCAGCTTCACCAAGGTCTTTCATTGAAAAACTCTTATTCAAGTATCCCTTTATGCTATCCAGAAATTCTATATCATTTCCAATCAATAATATGTCATCCACATATAATATCAGAAATGCTACAGAGCTCCCACTCACTTTCTTGTAAATACAGACTTCTCCAAAAGTCTGTACAAAACCAAATGCTTTGATCACACTATCAAAGCGTTTATTCCAACTCCGAGAGGCTTGCACCAGTCCATAAATGGATCGCTGGAGCTTGCACACTTTGTTAGCTCCCTTGGGATCGACAAAACCTTCTGGTTGCATCATATACAACTCTTCTTCCAAAAATCCATTCAGGAATGCAGTTTTGACATCCATTTGCCAAATTTCATAATCATAAAATGCGACAATTGCTAACATGATTCGGACAGACTTAAGCATCGCTATGGGTGAGAAGGTCTCATCGTAGTCAATCCCTTGAACTTGTCGAAAACCTTTTGCAACAAGTCAAGCTTTATAAACAGTAACATTACCGTCAGCGTCAGTCTTTTCTTGAAGATCCATTTATTCTCAATTGCTTGCCGATAAACAGGCAAGTCAACCAAAGTCCACACTTTGTTCTCATACATGGATCCCATCTCAAATTTCATGGCTTCTAGCCATTTTGCGGAATCTGGGCTCACCATCGCTTCTTCATAGTTCGTAGGTTCATCATGATCTAGTAGCATGACTTCCAGAACAGGATTACCGTACCACTCTGGTGCGGATCTTACTCTGGTTGATCTACGAGGTTCAGTACTAACTTGATCTGAAGTTTCATGATCATTATCATTAGCTTCCTCACTAATTGGTGTAAGTGTCACATAAACCGGTTTCTGTGATGTACTACTTTCCAATAAGGGAGTAGGTACAGTTACCTCATCAAGTTCTACTTTTATCCCACTCACTTCATTCGAGAGAAACTCCTTCTCTAGAAAAACTCCGAATTTAGCAACAAAAGTCTTGCCTTCGGATCTATGATAGAAGGTGTACCCAACAGTCTCCTTTGGGTATCCTATGAAGACATGTTTCTCCGATTTCGGTTCGAGCTTATCAGGTTGAAGCTTTTTCACATAAGCATCACAGCCCCAAACTTTCAGAAACAACAACTTTGGTTTCTTGCCAAACCACAGTTCATAAGGCGTCGTCTCAACGGATTTCGATGGTGTCCTATTTAACGTGAATGCAGCCGTCTCTACAGCATAACCCCAAAACGATAACGGTAAATCAGTAAGAGACATCATAGATCGCACCATATCTAATAAAGTACGATTACGACGTTCGGACACACCATTACGCTGTGGTGTTCCGGGTAGTGTGAGTTGCGAAACTATTCCGCATTGTTTCAAATGTAGACCAAACTCGTAACTCAAATATTCTCCTCCACGATCAGATCGTAGAAACTTTATTTTCTTGTTACGATGATCTTCAACTTCACTCTGAAATTCTTTGAACTTTTCAAATGTTTCAGACTTATGTCTCATTAAGTAGATATACCCATATCTGCTTAAATCATCTGTGAAGGTGAGAAAATAACGATATCCGCCACGAGCCTCAACATTCATTGGACCACATACATTTGTATGTATGATTTCCAACAAATCCGTTGCTCTCTCCATAGTACCGGAGAACGGCGTTTTAGTCATCTTACCCACGAGGCACGGTTCGCAAGTACCAAGTGATTCATAATCAAGTGGTTCCAAAAGTCCATCAGTATGGAGTTTCTTCATGCGCTTTACACCGATATGACCTAAATGGCAGTGCCACAAATAAGTTGCACTATCATTATCAACTCTGCATCTTTTGATTTCAACATTATGAATATGTGTATCATTACTATCGAGATTCATCAAAAGTAGACCACTCTTCAAGGGTGCATGACCATAAAAGATCTCATATAAATAGAACAACCATTATTCTCTGATTTAAATCAATAACCGTCTCGCATCAAACAAGATCCAGATATAATGTTCATGCTCAACACTGGCACCAAATAACAATTATTTAGGTCTAATACTAATCCCGAAGGTAGATGTAGAGGTAGCGTGCCGACCGCGATCACATCGACTTTGGAACCATTTCCCACGCGCATCGTCACCTCGTCCTTAGACAATCTTCGCTTAATCCGTAGCCCCTATTTCGAGTTGCAAATGTTAGCAACAGAACCAGTATCAAATACCCAGGTGCTACTGCGAGCATTAGTAAGGTATACATCAACAACACGTATATCACATATACCTTTGTTCACTTTGCCATCCTTCTTATCCGCCAAATACTTGGGGCAGCTCCGCTTCCAGTGACCAGTCTGCTTGCAGTAGAAGCACTCAGTCTCAGGCTTAGGTCCAGACTTGGGTTTCTTCTCCTGAGCAGCAACTTGTTTGTTGTTCTTCTTGAAGTTCCCTTTCTTCTTCCCTTTGCCCTTTTTCTTGAAACGGGTGGTCTTATTGACCATCAACACTTGATGCTCCTTCTTGATTTCTACCTCCGCGGCTTTTAGCATTGCGAATAGCTCAGGAATAGTCTTATTCATCCCTTGCATATTATAGTTCATCACGAAGCTTTTGTAGCTTGGTGGCAGTGATTGAAGAACTCTGTCAATGACACTATCAACAGGAAGATTAACCCTCAGTTGAGTCAAGTGATTATGATACCCAGACATTTTGAGTATATGTTCACTGACAGAACTATTCTCCTCCATCTTGCAGCTATAGAACTTATTGGAGACTTCAGATCTCTCAATCCGGGCATTTGCTTGAAATATTAACTTCAACTCCTGGAACATCTCATATGCTCCATGACGTTCAAAACATCGTTGAAGACCCGGTTCTAAGCCGTAAAGCATGGCACACTGAACTATCGAGTAGTCATCAGCTTTGCTCTACCAGACGTTCATAACATCTGGTGTTGCTCCTGCAGCAGGCTTGGCACTTAGCGGTGCTTCCAGGACGTAATTCTTCTGTGCAGCAATGAGGATAATCCTCAAGTTACGGACCCAGTCCATGTAATTGCTACCATCATCTTTCAACTTTGCTTTCTCAAGGAACGCATTAAAATTCAATGGAACAACAGCACGAGCCATCTATCTACAATCAAACATAGATAAGCAAGATACTATCAGGTACTAAGTTCATGATAAATTTAAGTTCAATTAATCATATTACTTGAGAACTCCCACTTAGAAAGATATCCCTCTAATCCTCTAAGTGACCACGTGATCCAAATCAACTAAACCATGTCCGATCATCACGTGAGATGGAGTAGTATCAATGGTGAACATCAATATGTTGATCATATCTACTATATGATTCATGCTCGACCTCTCGGTCTCCCTGTTCCGAGGCCATATCTGTTATATGCTAGGCTCGTCAGTTAAACCTGAGTATTCCACGTGCGCAACTGTTTTGCACCCGTTGTATTTGAACGTAGAGCCTATCACACCTGATCATCACGTGGTGTCTCAGCACGAAGAACTTTCGCAACGGTGCATACTCAGGGAGAACACTTATACCTTGATAATTTAGTGAGGGATCATCTTATAATGCTACCGTCAATCAAAGCAAGATAAGATGCATAAAAGATAAACATCACATGCAATCAATATAAGTGATATGATATGGCCATCATCATCTTGTACTTGTGATCTCCATCTTTGAAACACCGTCATGATCACCATCGTCACCGGCGCGACACATTGATCTCCATCGTAGCATCATTGTCGTCTCGCCAATCTTATGCTTCCACGACTATCGCTACCGCTTAGTGATAAAGTAAAGCATTATAGCATGATTGTATTGCATACAATAAAGCGACAACCATATGGCGCCTGCCAGTTGCTGATAACTCGGTTACAAAACATGATCATCTCATACAATAAAATTTAGCATCATGTCTTGACCATATCACATCACAACATGCCCTGCAAAAACAAGTTAGACGTCCTCTACTTTGTTGTTGCAAGTTTTACGTGGCTGCTACGGGCTTAGTAAGAACCGTTCTTATCTACGCATCAAAACCACAACGATAGTTTGTCAAGTTTGTGCTGTTTTAACCTTCGCAAGGACCGGGCGTAGCCACACTTGGTTCAACTAAAGTTGGAGAAACTGACACCCGCCAGCCACCTGTGTGCAAAGCACATCGGTAGAACCAGTCTCGCGTAAGCGTACGCGTAATGTCGGTCCGGGCCGCTTCATCCAACAATACCGCCGAACCAAAGTATGACATGCTGGTAAGCAGTATGACTTATATCGCCCACAACTCACTTGTGTTCTACTCATGCACAACATCAACGCATAAAACCTAGGCTCGGATACAACTGTTGGGGAACGTAGTAATTTCAAAAAATTCCCTACGCACATGCAAGATCATGGTGATGCATAGCAACGAGAGGGGAGAGTGTTGTCTACGTACCCTCGTAGACCGGAAGCGGAAGCGTTAGCATAACGCGGTTGATGTAGTAGTACGTCTTCACGGCCCGACCGATCAAGCACCGAAACTACGGCACCTCCGAGTTCTAGCACACGTTCAGCTCGATGACGATCCCCAGACTCCGATCCAGCAGAATGTCGGGGAAGAGTTCCGTCAGCACGACGGCGTGGTGACGATCTTGATGTTCTACTGTCGCAGGGCTTCGCCTAAGCACCGCTATAATATTATCGAGGATTATGGTGGAGGAGGGCACCGCACACGGCTAATAGATCTCAAGGATCAATTGTTGTGTCTAGAGGTGCCCCCCAGCCCCATATATAAAGGAGCAAGGGGGAGGGGCGGCCGGATAGGAGGAGGCGCGCCAGGGAGGAGTCCTACTCCTACCGGGAGTAGGACTCCCTCCTTTCCTTGTCCAACTAGGAGAGGGGGAAGGAAGGGAGAGAGGAGAGAAAGGAAAGGGGGCGCTGCCCCTCCCTCCTTGTCCAATTCGGACTAGAGGGGGAGGGGGCGCGCAGCCTACCTTGGCCGCCCCTCCTCTGCTCTACTTTGGTCCCATGAGGCCCATTAACCCCCGGGGGGGTTCCGGTAACCCCCGGTACTCCGTTTTATATCCGATAACTCCCGGAACCATTCCTGTGTCCGAATATAGTCGTCGTCCAATATATCAATCTTTATGTCTCGACTATTTCGAGACTCCTCGTTATGTCCGTGATCACATCCGGGACTCCGAACAACCTTCAGTACATCAAAATATATAAACTCATAATGAAACTATCATCGTAACATTAAGCGTGCGGACCCTATGGGTTCGAGAACAATGTAGACTTGACCGAGACACGCTCCGGTCAATAACCAATAGCGGAACCTGGATGCTCATATTGGCTCCTACATATTCTACGAAGATCTTTTATCGGTCAGACCGCATAACAACATACGTTGTTCCCTTTGTCATCGGTATGTTACTTGCCCGAGATTTGATCGTCGGTATCTCAATACCTAGTTCAATCTCGTTACCGCCAACTCTCTTTACTCATTTCGTAATACATCATCCCGCAACTAACTTATTAGTTGCAATGCTTGCAAGGCTTATGCGATGTGCATTACCGAGAGGGCCCAGAGATACCTCTCCGGCAATCGGAGTGACAAATCCTAATCTCAAAATACGCCAACCCAACAAGTACCTTCGGAGACACCTGTAGAGCACCTTTATAATCACCCAGTTACGTTGTGACGTTTGGTAGCACACAAAGTGTTCCTCCGGTAAACGGGAGTTGCATAATCTCATAGTCATAGGAACATGTATAAGTCATGAAGAAAGCAATAGCAACAAACTAAACGATCAAGTGCTAAGGTAACGAAATGGGTCAAGTCAATCACATCATTCTCTTAATGATGTGATCCCGTTAATCAAATGACAACTCATGTCTATGGTTAGGAAACATAACCATCTTTGATCAACGAGCTAGTCAAGTAGAGGCATACTAGTGACACTATGTTTGTCTATGTATTCACACATGTATTATGTTTCCGGTTAATACAATTCTAGCATGAATAATAAACATTTATCATGATATAAGGAAATAAATAATAACTTTATTATTGCCTCTAGGGCATATTTCCTTCAAAAATTTGGCAAATCGATGTCAAAACTGCATTCCTGAATGGATTTCTGGAAGAAGAGTTGTATATGATGCAACCAGAAGGTTTTGTCGATCCAAAGGGAGCTAACAAAGTGTGCAAGCTCCAGCGATCCATTTATGGACTGGTGCAAGCCTCTCGGAGTTGGAATAAATGCTTTGATAGTGTGATCAAAGCATTTGGTTTTATACAGACTTTTGGAGAAGCCTGTATTTACAAGAAGGTGAGTGGGAGCTCTGTAGCATTTCTGATATTATATGTGGATGACATATTATTGATTGGAAATAATATAGAATTTTTGGATAGCATAAAGGGATACATGAATAAGAGTTTTTCAATGAAAGACCTCGGTGAAGTTGCTTACATATTGGGCATTAAGATCTATAGAGATAGATCAAGACGCTTAATTGGACTTTCACAAAGCACATACCTTGACAAAGTTTTGAAGAAGTTCAAAATGGATCAAGCAAAGAAAGGGTTCTTGCCTGTGTTACAAGGTGTGAAGTTGAGTAAGACTCAATGTCCGACCACTGCAGAAGATAGAGAGAAAATGAAAGATGTTCCCTATGCTTCAGCCATTGGCTCTATCATGTATGCAATGTTGTGTACCAGACCTGATGTGTGCCTTGCTATAAGTCTAGCAGGGAGGTACCAAAGTAATCCAGGAGTGGATCACTGGACAGCGGTCAAGAACATCCTGAAGTACCTGAAAAGAACTAAGGATATGTTTCTCGTATATGGAGGTGACAAAGAGCTCATCGTAAATGGTTACGTTGATGCAAGCTTTGACACTGATCCGGACGATTCTAAATCGCAAACCGGATACGTGTTTACATTAAACGGTGGAGCTGTCAGTTGGTGCAGTTCTAAACAAAGCGTCGTGGCGGGATCTACATGTGAAGCGGAGTACATAGCTGATTCGTAAGCAGCAAATGAAGGAGTCTGGATGAAGGAGTTCATATCCGATCTAGGTGTCATACCTAGTGCATCGGGTCCAATGAAAATCTTTTGTGACAATACTGGTGCAATTGCCTTGGCAAAGGAATCCAGATATCACAAGAGAACCAAGCACATCAAGAGATGCTTCAATTCCATTCGGGATTTAGTCCAAGTGGGAGACATAGAAATTTGCAAGATACATACGGATCTGAATGTTGCAGACCCGCTGACTAAGCCTCTTCCACGAGCAAAACATGATCAGCACCAAGGCTCCATGGGTGTTAGAATCATTACTGTGTAATCTAGATTATTGACTCTAGTGCAAGTGGGAGACTAAAGGAAATATGCCCTAGAGGCAATAATAAATTTATTATTTATTTCCTTGTATCATGATAAATGTTTATTATTCATGCTAGAATTGTATTAACCGGAAATATAATACATGTGTGAATACATAGACAAACAGAGTGTCACTAGTATGCCTCTACTTGACTAGCTCGTTGATCAAAGATGGTTATGTTTCCTAACCATAGATATGAGTTGTTATTTAGTTAACGGGATAACATCATTAGGAGAATGATGTGATTGACTTGGCCCATTCCATTAGCTTAGCACTTGATCGTTTAGTTTGTTGCTATTGCTTTCTTCATAACTTATATATGTTCCTATGACTATGAGATTATGCAACTCCCGTTTACCGGAGGAACATTTTGTGTGCTACCAAACGTCACAATGTAATTGGGTGATTATAAAGGTGCTCTACAGGTGTCTCCGAAGGTATTTGTTGGGTTGGCGTATTTCGAGATTAGGATTTGTCACTCCGATTGTCGGAGAGGAATCTCTGGGCCCTCTCGGTAATGCACATCACTCAAGCCTTGCAAGCGTTGCAACTAATAAGTTAGTTGCGGGATGATGTATTACGGAACGAGTAAAGAGACTTGCCGGTAACGAGATTGAACTAGGTATTGAGATACCGACGATCGAATCTCGGGCAAGTAACATACCGATGACAAAAGGAACAATGTATATTGTTATGCGGTCTGACCGATAAAGATCTTCGTAGAATATGTAGGAGCCAATATGAGCATCCAGGTTCCGCTATTGGTTATTGACCGGAGACGTGTCTCGGTCATGTCTACATAGTTCTCGAACCCGTAGGGTCCGCACGCTTAAAGTTCGGTGACGATCGTAATTAGGGTTTTTGTGTTTTGATGTACCGAAGGTTGTTCGGTGTCCCGGATGTGATCACGGACATGACGAGGAGTCTCGAAATGGTCGAGACATAAAGATTGATATATTGTAAGCCTATATTTGGATATCGGAAACGTTCCGGGTGAAATCGGGATTTTACCGGAGTACCGGGGGGTTACCGAACCCCCCCCCCCCGGGGGGGGGTTATAGGGCCTACATGGGCCCTAAGGGAGAAGAGGAGGGCCGGCCAGGGTAGGCCGCGCGCCCCCTCCCCCCTAGTCCGAATAGGACAAGGAAGGGGGGCGGAGCCCCCCTTTCCTCTTTCTCCCTTCCCCCTTCCTTTTTCCAACAAGGCAAGAGGGGGGAGTCCTACTCCAGGTGGGAGTAGGACTCCTCCAGGCGCACCCCTTGGGCCGGCCGCACCTCCCCCTCTCCCTCCTTTATATACGGGGGCAAGGGGGCACCCCATGACACATAAGTTGATCTTCGTGATCGTTCCTTAGCCGTGTGCGGTGCCCCCTTCCACCATATTCCACCTCGGTCATATCGTAGCGGTGCTTAGGCGAAGCCCTGCGTCGGTAGAACATCATCACCGTCATCACGCCATCGTGCTGACGAAACTCTCTCTCAACACTTTGCTGGATCGGAGCTCGAGGGACGTCACCGAGTTGAACGTGTGCAGAACTCGGAGGTGTCGTATGTTCGGTACTTGGATCGGTCGGATCGGGATGACGTACGACTACTTCCTCTATGTTGTGTCAACGCTTCCGTTGCCGGTCTACGAGGGTACGTAGACAATACTCTCCCCTCTCGTTGCTATGCATCACCATGATCTTGCGTGTGCGTAGGAAATTTTTTGAAATTACTACGTTTCCCAACACAAACAACCTAGACATAATCATTCATTCCACCTATTCTTTAGGGACATCTCCGCAAACTCACAGGCATACCCGTAAAGGAAAGGCAAGGAAAAATAGAGATGGAGATTTGTCAGTAACTATAACTTTCGCTGGATTACTTTTTTTTGTTATTGGCAGCAAGAACCTTAGCCCATTCAACAATAATAACGCTCACTGGATTACGTGCTTATTCTCTTCTTTCTCCATAGATAAGATGTATCAGTAATTATATAATGTAATAATTCAACCATAACGCAAATGAAAATCAGGGGGGTTTTGAACATATAGCGTCCATATAATTAACTCCATCGGTGCTCAACTTTTCGTCAATCAAAACTTACTCCTTGTTGAAAATTTGTACCACAACAAAACTATCTTTTCTACCCTGATGGGTAAGAAAGAACACAAATCACTGGATCAATCACGATTGACCTATTCTCAAATCCCATTGAGACCTCATGTGGAAACAATGGAGATTTCATCTAGAGAAAAAAGAACAATGAAGAACATTACTCCGAACTAATTATCTACATCAGTTCCCACCTACTTAGTCTTCCAAATCCCTATTTATGAAAAATCCGCAGAAAGGAAAACAAAATTTTCATATCTCAGCGGCCATAAACAACATGATGTATGAGCTTTTCCTAAGACATTAAGTATCATGCCAATTATCTTGACCTCTTTAATGAAATCAATGTGTTAAATGGTAGAGCAGGGAAGTTTGGCATTTAGGGTACTCTCATACATGTTGATCAATTGGGGCCTTCGGGTAGACATGCAGAACTAATGGATGACTAACTCAGACGCCGGCTAACGGATAATGGTTAGCATGGGTTTTCTTAAAACCACAATCATGGACACTTCCACTAATTCAGCAAAACATGAGGTTGGTGGATCACTGCCGTGTCAGCAATAACGTACAAAAGAAGTCTGCGCAAACTTCTGAATATTGCATAATATATATATGTGCCATATATGTACTGCAGAAAATATTATTTTAGAAAAAGTATGAATTTGATATGTACCTTAATTGCAGGAACCATCTTTTCTATGCAGTCTCGTTAAAGAGGGGGTTGGGACGGAATGCCGATGGTTGCGGAAGCGGCGCCGGATCAATACCATCACCCGTCGGAGCACAACTACATACGCCGGACCTGACCTAGCCAAGGAAAAGGTCCTAGAGTTTGGGGCCGCAGTCCACCATGCCTGAGCGGAGTTAGAGGAGAGGCATGTAGTGGGGAGATGTGGGAGCGGTTGCGCCAACAGGGCGTCCAGGAGGAGGGTTGTGCATTGGATGAGGTGAAGAATGTCAGACAATTCTTTTCACCAAAGAGAAGTGAAGAAGTTGGGAGAGTGTGGTTTCCCGAAGGCTCGTAAGCACATGTGTACCTCCACGTAACTTCCCACATGATAGTAAGAAAAATCAAAAAAGGAAAAACATTGATCGCTACATGCTTTAATATTATGAAGAAAGAGGAACAATCAACAACACTACTCTGAACTAATTATGTACATCAGTTCCACTTATTTAATCTTCCAAATCCCTATTCTTGCAAAATCCGCATAAAAGGTAAACCAAACTTTTCATATCTCGGCGACCATAAACAACATGATGCATGAGCTTTTCCTAATACATTAGGGATTAAGCCAATTACCTCAAACTCTTTAGGGCTCATTCGGTTTGGAGGATTTCATAACATAAGAATTAGGACTAGTATAGGAATTTTATAGGATGGCACTTGCCATCCTAAGGAATTGACTCGCCTCGTTCCTACACGCAAAATGAGCTTTGAGTGGATGTGTAATTTCCTCCAAAACACAGGAAATGAATAGTATTCCTACGAAATTCCTGTACACATTTCCTACAAACCGAACGCATCTATAGAAAATTTTCCCCCGGGATCCTTGTTCATATGTGTTTCCTATGAAAATCCTCCAAACCGAATAGGCCCTTAGTGAAATCAACATGTGCTAAAAAGTAGAGCAGGGAAGTTTGGGATGTAGGGTACTCACGTACATGTTGATCAATTGGGGCCTTTGGGTCGACGTGTATAACTAATGGGTGACAAACTCAAATGACGCCAGATAACTGCCATCTTAGCAATAACGTACAAAAGAAATTCGCGGAACTAACTTATGAACATTGCATAATATATATGTGCATATACTGCAAACAAAAAACAAATTAGAAACGGTGTATATTTGATATGTACCGAATTGCAGAAACCATGTTTTCAACGCAGTGTCGTTAAGGATGGGGTCCGGAGGGAACACCGGTGGTCGTGAAAGTGGCGCTGGATCAGCAACATCATTCGTCGGAGCGCAACTACATCTGCAAAGGCTGACCGAGCCCAGGAAACGGGCCCACGGTCCACTGTGGCCGAGTGGAGTTGGAGGAGAGGCATTTAGTGGGGAGATTGGAGAGCGGTTGCGCCAGCGAGGCAGCCATGCGGCCACAGCGTAGCAGGCGGAGGGTTGTGCGTTGGCTGAGGGGAATAATGTCGTGCAGTTTTTGTTACCGGGGTGAAGTGAAGAGGTCGGCGAGTGTGGCTTCCCGACGGCTCGTAACTAAGCAGACTAAAGTAAGCACCTGTGTCCCTCTATGTAACTTCCCACAAGAAAATAAAGAAATAAAATAAAAACGAGAAAAACCACGCGCTTTAATATTCCGAAGAAAAAGGAACAATCAAGAACATTACACTGAACTCATTATGTACATCCGTTCCCACCTACTTAGGGGATGTTTGTTTCCAGGGATTTTTTTATGTAGGGACTAGAAAAAGTCTAGGGTTAGGGATTTTTTTATGTAGGGATTTTTTTATGTAGGGACTAGAAAAAGTCTCTCTTAGAGACTTTTTTACCAAACGGGAGGACTTTTTAGGGACTAAACTAGACATTTGGGACTAAATGAAGAAGACTCTCAAGGAGAGTCTTTTTGAGATTTTTTGGAACTTTTCCAACAATGCCCCTTCATGCACCCATTAGCCCACCACCTCGTGGTGTTGTTTGATTATTATTTTCCTACATACTAGGGGCAATATGGTCATTTAATAACCTCTAGGAAGGGACTAGGGACTTTTTAGTCTCTAGAAACAAACAGGAAAATATTTTTTAGCGACTAGGGACTTTTTAGTCGGGACTAGAAAAAGTCTTAGGACTAGAGAACCAAACTCCACCTTAGTCTCCTAAATCCCTATTCTTGCAAAATCCACAAAAAAGGAAAACCAAAATTTTCATATCTCAGCAGCCATAAACAACATGACGTATGAGTTTTTCCTAATATATCAGGGATGCCAATTACTTCAAACTATTTAATGAAACCAATATGCTAAAAAGTAGGGCAGAGAAGTTTGGAATGTAGGGTACTCTCGCGTACATGTTGATCAATTGCGGCCTTCGCGCAGACGTGCAGAACTAATGGGTGACCAATGCCGGTTAACTGATGATGGCTAGCACGGATTTTTTTTTTCAAACCACAATCACGGACTCTTCCATGCATTTTAGCAAACCATGAGGATGGTGGATTACCGCCATCTCAGCATTAACCTACATTTTCTTGCGCAACTAACTTCTTAAATTTGCATAATACATATGTGCCACATATGAACTGCAAAAACATCAAATTACAAAAAGTATGCATTGGATATGTACCTTAATTGCAGAAACCATCTTTTCTATGTTGTCTCGTTAAGAAGGGGGTTGGGAGGGAATGCCAACATTCGCGGAAGCGGCGCCGTATCAGTACCATCACTCGTCGGACCGCGACTACATCTGCCGAGGCAAACCAAGCGTGTTGTGGTCTACCATGGCCGAGCGGAGTTGGAGGAGAGGCGTGTAGAGGGGAGGTTGGGAGGGCGGAGCAGACGAAGGGTTGTGCGTTGGCTGAGGCGAGAGAATGTCAAGCAATCTTTTTAGTACCGAGAAGAAATGGAGAGGCAGGTGAGACTGGTCTCCGGAAGTCTTGTAACCTAGCCGGCTAAAGTAAGCATCTATGTCTCTCCACGCAACTTCTCACATGATAGTAAACAAAAATTCTGAAAAGGAATAAAAATCAATTGCATAAACTCTATCCCTTCCTTATCCTTTTAGAGATTGTATTGGAGCATTGATAATTCCAATACTCTGTCAACTATCAACGCTACACAATAATTGAAAATCCGAAGATTTTGCCATAAAACAATATGAGCTGAGAAGAGGACACCTAAGAGTATCTATAGTCGGGTGTCACGAACCGGCCTTAAAGGTCCGGGTGGACAGCCCGGTCATTGGCCGGTCAAGAAAATTACCTAGACGGACTCCACATACCGGCTCTAAACATTCGGATTGATCGTCATGTCATATCCAACCCAAATCTAAGGCGGGTATGAGGAGGCCCGGGCGCGTCCGCCACGTCGGACAAGATAGCCCTATCCCACAATAAATTGCACCAAATCCCCCAAGTCCACCAAACCCTCCATCCTCCTCCCGCGCGTGCGTTCACCATTTCCCATGTCTGAGCCATCATCGTCCTCCACCCTTGCTCCCCCATCCTCGCCGTTGGCTCCCATCCGCCACCCTAGATGTCAACCAGCCCGTCCCACACTGCCGCCACGGAGGCTAAATCGGTATCGTACGTGGGTCTCCCGCCCTTGGCTCCAGCATGAAAGCCGGAGAATGTTGCCTGCAGGGACCGATGAAGGAGGCAGCAGGAGAAAGATGCGGTGTCAC
>NC_041392.1:679977666-679989396 GCF_002162155.2 Triticum dicoccoides | reverse complement strand
GTCCATCCAATAGCTGACAAGGAGCACTCCGACCTGGCCCGGATAGAGGATGATCCGACGCCCGGTTGGGAGGGCATTTCATAGTGTTTTCCACCAATGTTGACGGCGGCGGATGATGTCTTTCGCTCGCCCCCAGCTCCAACGGACGCGAACAAGCACAGGAATCGGCGGCACCAGGTCTGCCCACTCCTGATCGATGAAATGACACAGCATGACTCAATATCTTTTTTGCTCAATTTTGATCATTACTTTGCATATGTCATTGCAATTAGTTGCGCAAACCTTAGTTTATTTGAAATCATGATAATTTTAGGAGAATATAATGCCAGAGACGATCAATGATAATCAGGAATCGGCCCAAATGAACTATGAGTTGGAGGATCCAAATTGCCCTACGTTCGAAGTTTGTAGAACGTCAAACCCCAATCCCAACAAGAAAAAGAAGGCGAAGGTGCCCAAGGCAAGAGGTCCAACATTCACAACTATTAATGATATATTGCTGGTTAAATCTTGGTTGGCCATAATCTTGGACCCCATATGTGGCACATAGCAAGAGGGCAATGGATAGTGGGAGAAGATCCAGAAGTATTATCATGAACACAAACACTATGTGGAGCCACATCCAATTGTCACCACCCGTAATGTGGCATCTCTCCAGCATCGATGGGAGATCATTCAAGGGGAAGTGAACAAGTACGTCGGCTACTATGCACAAGTGCTTGGTTGTCCTCAAAGTAGGATGGGAGTGGCAACACACGTAAGTTTAATTATTTCATTTGGTTACCATTTTAGTTGCTTTTTTTGTTGCATTCTCATTGTTATACATGCATTGTTAGCTAGACGGTGGTGGTGGCCACTATGTATCAAGAAATGGAGAAGAAACCATTTGGTTTAGCCATTGTTGGGTGATATTGGATGGTAAACCAAAGTGGACATAGTTTGTGGAAGATCTCAAGGCTGGCAAGAGCAAGAATTATGGGTCAAGCTTCCACCAATCAATTAGGTTGGACGAAAAGAAGAAATTGTAGCGAAGAATGGAAGAGCCACCATGCCAAAGAATAACCGGCAAGTGATTGGAAACAAGTGAGAGAAGGCGAGGGCCTCCCATGATGCCGCGGGGACAAACATGTCCTCCACATGTACATGCATTTTACCGTAAGGGGGAACAAGAAATAGGAGAGGTACAAGCTCAAGTTGGATGTGCTTAAGGAGAGGATGGATTAGGACTAGGAGAGGGCGAGCAATAAACTACAAATTGAGAGGAAGAACATCGAGTTGTAGAGAAAGAGGCGGCGATCAAATGGGAGCTCGAGAAGGCCCAAACATTTGGAGAGATAGAGCTTGGGAATGAGACATTGCATCTTGCTCGAGACACGGAGGATGCGAAGATAATGTTGACGCGCGAAAGCCTCTTGGATGAGCAAGTAAAGACGTGGCTTGTGGGGATGGAAAGCAGAGGCAAGGATGCAGGTAGAACAGGCGGCAAGGATGGCCGCGGAGCAGACAACATGATGAGCGATCCATCACACTTGGACTTGAATTTCATTTTGCCATGTCCAGATTGTTGAACTATGATATTTTGCTTTGTTGAATTGTGATGAATTTGTGCTCATGGATTGCATGGATTTGAGAATACACATTTGAGATGTGTGGGTGTCCGGCAGGCCAATGAGGGGTCGTCCAGCGCTGTCCATGGAGGGGCCCAGATGCTTTCACGCCCGTTTAGGGGCCTGATTTGTCAGGTCCTGTAAATGTTCTTATTGGACACTTCTTTGTTAAAAACCACTAAATGAAGTATGTTCACCGAATATACAACTTGAAGACTGAACTCATCTACACCCTATAAACAATAAATCAAAATAAATACTATAAAAATTCAGATTTTTTGTGTGGCGAACGATGATTGACCGTGTGATGTCCGTGCCAAGTTTTAGGGCATTCGGATATGTGAGTAGCTCTCAGCAAAAAAACCAAAATCTGTACAAAACAGCAAATTTTGTCATGAACACAAAATTTGTTCTTTTTGCCGAAAGCTACTCAGATGTTTAAATGCTCTAAAATTTGGCACGGACATCACGCACTCAAGCAACTTTCACCACTGAAAAGTTATTTTTTTTTCAATTTTTTCTAGTATTTTTAGCGAATTTACTGTTGACTCCTGGGCTCACGTGAGCCCGGGAGCCAAAACGCCTCGTCCAACGCATTACTCAATTGAAGCATGGAGAACGCCTCTCTGATCCGCCATGATATCATGGAAAATGAATCATGGACATGTGGGCTGCATTATTTATACCGAACAATAGAGAACAGATCAGGTCCAGACTCTTAGTTTGTTAGGCCAACTTCAATGCGCGACCCCAAATGGTTCAGCCGCATCCATTTGGGGGTAACAGAAACAATAGCCACTGCGATAGCGATACTAATAGCAGAAACAAATAGCCGGAGACGGAGATCTGCCTGCTGCTGAGCCCGTTCGTGACCCGCGTCCGCCTCGCTCCTGCGTCCGCATCCACACGGAGAGCTCATATGCGCAGCTTCACGTGCCAGGAAGCTCCCTGCCGCGCAGGAGCTGCTGGACTGGCCCATGTACAGGTTCACATTTGAGAAAAAAACAGAAAAAAATCGTCACAAAACAATAAAATCCATGAATTCAGAAAAGTTCATGAACTTGAAAAATGTTCATTAAGTTTTTAAGAAAGTTCATCAAATTTGAAAAAAAATCACTGATTTTGATAAAAAAAATTAACGATTTTGAAAAAATATTCACTGAATTTTAAAAAAGTTCATCAACGTTGCAGAATTTTCTGTTATAATACATCGATTTAAAAAAAGTTCATCGATTTTAACAAATTTGAAAAGGTCATCATTTAAAAAATCACCAATTTTGAAGAAAGATCATGTAGTTTAAGTAAAGAAAAAAAACAATTTTTTTTAGCTAAATGGGTCAGCCCAGCTTGGTGAGCTTCAGGCGCCCCTTTGCAAAATGCATAGTAACGGACGTCTGAGCTTCAAATAGAATATGCCGTCCACACAGGCCTGACGTGGCGTGCCAGGCAGGCACACATGCCTGCCTCTAGACTGCCCAGTCACGGCCCTAGCTAGGCCATGAAGGCTCAACCCATTAAGCCACGTGTTGTGATGGCCTGTGACGGGCCAGGCACACGGGCTATCGGGTCGGCATGCCAAAACTGGCCCATTTGGCCAAGATCGATTGGAAGCGGTGGATATTCTCCCTCATAGATTATCTTTACTAGAAGAACGCTCGTGGGTTGCAACGGGGCCACATTAACTTTAAGAGTTCAATATCAGTTATGTTAATATTACATTTAATATTCTTATACATATCAAGTGACATTGGTTATGGTATTTGAAGATTGATTACCATCCATTAGTTGGGTTACCAAAGAAAAAATTAATTACCATATGTAGAAAAAGGAACTACATTGCACATGCTTACACCTCATCTACTCGTGAGAATATATAGAATTGAAGCAAACAAAATCGTATACAGAACACACCATCACTGTTTGATACTCCTGCATGCATTAGTGAAATAAGCACACAAGTTATAAAACCAACTTAATACAAAACATAAGATGAAAAATTCTTAATATAGAACATACGAAAAGGTCCCCACGCCAACACTTTGTGCCCTAAAAACAACCACAAGCGGTCCTGCATCATGATTTATTCGGTACATGTACAATCGTGCATCTGCTCCAGCTCATCAGAAACACAGACAATCATGCATATTTTTCGTAAGGTAGCTCAATATGGAACAACCTTGATTGAAACATCATTTTACTATAAATTTAAAGAAAATATAAGATTGGGTCATACACTGAAATACGTGCACATGAACTACCAAAGGCCATGCTAAAATAATATTAGATCTGATAATTTTGGGATATCCTCACAGGAAGTGATATCAAATAGAAACTTCATCATTTGAATACTCATCGACAATTTTGAGAAATCCTTACAAGAAGAAAGAGAAGATAGAAACTTGATCAATCTAAATACTCCTATAATGACCTCAACACCCTTAAAGTATATATGGACGCCTGTGCCACACCGTGTCGATCGCGCCCGCCACTGCTGTTGCACTCGCCGCAACCCCCACACCACTGTGATCCGCGCGATGCACACCCTGGCCACGCGCCACACTCTCGCTAGCTGTGCTCGCCCCGTCTGCTGCCGCCTATCCCTTCGCTCTCCCGGCAGTCATGCCCCTGCCTCGCCCCCTCCTGTCACAGCCATCTTCTGTCGGCTGCCCCCTCAGCCACGCCGGCCGCTTGCCTCGCCTGCTGCGTGCTGCTTCCTGCTTCCTGCTGCTATGCACTGCTCTACCGCTGGTACGCTGCTGCGTCATGTCCTCGACACTGCCGTGGACAAACATGGCGGAGGGATTGTCAATGGAGTACGAGGAGGAGGTGGCGGAGAAGGTGTGGAGAGGCAGAAGGTCTGGGTGGCGTCAGCTGGTTGTGGTGGAGGTGTTTATGCGAGAAGGAGCCGGAGCGAAAGGAGAGGTCACAATTGGAAAGAATCGCAAAAAAAATCATAACCTGGAGATCTTATTTCAAAAAAATGATAATATCGATGGAGGGGTGATTTCCTTCTATAGGTGGAAAACATAGGAAATATTGGTTGTTATCAAGAAAGGTAAAAGTTTAGGAAAGTTAGGTTTTTGAACTGATTTTTCTATGCAAATGAGATTTTATTGTTTGGTAACGTGATATCAGTACCTACCCGTTTGTGACGTGTCTGGTTAGAAAAGTTTGCAATGCTAAGAAACTATTTATTGGGAGGAAAGTTTGTGACGTGTCTGTTATTTGTTTCCTAAAATAAATTTCATCAATGAAAGAAATCGATTAATTTAGATAAGTTAAGAAAGTTAGATTAAAATATATTATTTGTTTCCTGAAAATCTGTTATTTGTTTCCTAAGACAAATTGAACCAATAAAAAAAATTGATTGATTTGCATAATCTAAGGAAGTTAGATCCGTGATTTGTTATACATTAAGAAAGTTTTGGTTGTAATAAAGAATGAAGAGAAAAATAAATCGATGGACCAGGATGGGAGGGGAGATGAAAAAAACCAAGGAGGCTTCTCACCTGTGAGAGCGATGGGGATTCGAACCCACGACCTCCTACAAATGCGGCAATGCGCTAGCCACTACGACACAAAGCCTATTGTGAAAGATTTGAAGGACAAATTCAAAGAGACTACCGATAGCAGCAAAAAGTAAACCATATCGCGAAATTCCAGAAAACTAGTCGACTAGGGATCAAACACAAGACCTCACTCACATAACCACGTCCATAACAAATGTACTACCTAAGGTTATGTGTCTAAAATGGGCAGCCAGGTACATACGATCTATTATAGGCGGCAGATTAAAACTTTTTACGAAGATTCAAACGTAATTTTTAAAAAGGAAAAACTTTTTGGAACGCAAACATTATTTGGGAAGAACAAAAAGGAAAATAAAATTGAGTTTGAGAACATTTTTCGAAATTATGAAATACTTCTTGTAAATGCAAACATTTTTTGACAAATAATAACAAAATTGAAAAAGTGAACATCTTTCAAAATTACAAACTATTTTTTTACAAAACTAGAGAATGTTTTGAATTTGCGAATTAATTTTAAAATCATGAACATTTTTCGAATTTGTAAATAAATTTTGAAAACTGTAGCATTTTTTGAATATGTGACAAACATTTTTTGAAATGCGCGGACATTTTGTAATTTGTGAACAAAAACTAAACATGCAAAAAAATTTAAAATTTGTAAACAAGTTTTGAAACATGAACATTTTTTGAATATATGAATAAATTTTGAAGAGTATTTTTTGAATTTGTGAACAAAATTTGTAATTAGGAATATTTTGTGAAATTCACAAACATTTTCCAATATGTGAACATTTTTTGAATTTGTGAACAAATTTTGGAAATGGGTACTTTTTTAAAATAATACTGTGTTTGAACATAATTTAAAGGGTGAATTTCCGAACTTTTTTGTAAACATGAACATTTGTCGAATTTGTGAACAAAATTTTAAAATCACGAACATATTCTGAATTTTTAGAACAAATTTCGAAATGGAGAATAATTCTGAAAATCCCAAACAAATTTCAAACCCGAACATTTTTTGAGTACGCGAACATAAAATTGAAAATAATAAGATTTTTTAATATGTGAACAAGTTTTCAAAACAGGAATACTTTGTCAAATCCGGTCATAATTTGATAATTTCTCATAAATTTGAACAAGAAAGTTCCAAAAATATTGAAAACAAAAACATTTTTTGAAAACATAAGCATTTTAAAAAATATTGAACGTTTTTTAAAAGTATAAACTTTTTTTAAGTTTCCGAACAATTTTCAGAACATGAAACTCTTTAAAGAAAGAAAAATAAACTTGAAAATATGAAATAAAAAAACAAAAAGAAAAGAAAAAAGAGAGAAGAAAAATAGACAGAAAAATGAAAAACCAAAAACCAAAAAACCTAAAACCTAAAGGAAAACAGGAAAGCTGGTTCAGGGAAACCAGAAAAAACCGGCTGGAAAACTCTAGAAGGTTCCCAAAACCGGAAAACGATACAACAGCTGAAAGGGCCCGGCTCAAGTGATCGCTCGATAGCCGGTCTCTGTGTGAATGGTCGACATTTCGACGCAAAGTGCGTCCAATAGGAAATTTCTCTATGGAGCTTACTCCTATAATATTGTTTGGAAAAGGAGGTTTGAAACTAGGCCCCTACATCAAGAAAATGTAGACAACCATTCTTATTAATTATTATGCAGAGTACAAAACAAAAGCAACCACGGTTGAATCGTTATAAGACATAAAAATAACATGTATAGTTAAGTCAATTTCCTTCGTGAAAACGCCTCAAAGAACGCATAAACGTCATGATACCATCGTCAAGACATTCTGGACAAAGGTCTCATCGTGATTGCCGAGACCAGTCAATGAAGAACAACATAACATCAAGTAGAAAACATCGACAACAAGTAACGACGCAATTCCGTTGCCACTAGGCTAATAAAGGTCAGGACAAGAATTTTCACTCCGGGCATGAAACGGTGCTCAAATCGACATCTTGCTAATGGATCGTCCGACGGTTGCATCCGCTAGTACTCCACGTGGGTCAAAATGGCACTAGCAAATTGGGGATGTGTCCCTCCCTTAGAGCATGAGGTGGATAAGGCAAGGTGGGTATGGGTATGTATGAATGTATCCCTTATCCTTTTATAGGTGATTTTATTATTATTGAAGCATCGATAATTCCGGAAAAAAAATTATGAGACCAGGTCTTACGGGTTAGTAGGTGAGACCCATCCTGATGGATGACACGTGGCATTCATGCTTTGTGATTTGTGAATGCCACGTGTCATCCATCAGAGTGGGTCTCACCCGAATTATATGAGACGTGGTCTCATGTAATTTTTTTCCGATAATTCCAGTACTCTAGTACCAACCGTCCACGCTGAGCAATAATGGAAAACCGGGACATTGTATCACGCCACAGTATGAACTGGGACGAGGACGCGTACCTGGACACAATCCCATTTCCCACCATGCAAGAAGCAACAGCCACGAAATGAACAACGTTCACACATTATTCAATGGAAGCGTGACACACGCCTCTCCGACTCACCATTGACTCAGATCTCGGGACCCAACCCGCCTCTACATCACAGCATCGCAAACGAATCATATCACATGTGGAGCGCATTATTTATACTGAATTGTAGCCAACAGATCTGCTCAACGACTACATATATCCAATCCCAATAGAGTAACAGACAGAGCTATCCCAATAGCAGAAACCATGGCCGGCGAAGGGGATCTGAAGCTGCTGGGGCTGCTGGTGAGCCCGTTCGTGACCCGCGTCCGCCTGGCGCTGCACATCAAGGGCCTGAGCTACGAGTACATCGAGACGGACGTGCTGGACAAGGGCGAGCTCCTCCTCCGCTACAACCCGGTCCACAAGAAGGTGCCCGTGCTCATCCACAACGGCGTGCCGCTCTGCGAGTCGCAGATCATCGTGCAGTACGTCGACGAGGTCTGGGCCGCCGCCGGCGCGCCCATCCTCCCCGCCGACGCCTACCAACGCGCCACCGCCCGCTTCTGGGCCGCCTACGTCGACGACAAGGTGCGTGTCTCTCTGCCAGTGTGTATTTTCCTGCTCTGAAATGCGGGCGCCGGAGTGACGGTGTCGGTCGACCTCTTCTTCTTGCTCTGCTCTGCAGCTGTTCCCGGCCTGGCTGGGCATCCTCCTGGCCCCGACCGAGGCGGCGAGGGCGGAGAAGGTGGGCGAGACGCTCGCGGCGCTCGCGCAGCTGGAGGTGGCCGCGGCGGAGTGCCTGGACGGCGGCAAGAGGCCCTTCTTCGCCGGCGACTCCATCGGGTTCCTCGACCTCGCCGTCGGGTGCAACATGTTCTGGATGGAGGCGCTGCGCAGGATGTTCGGCGTGACGTTCCTCGACGCGGGGAAGACCCCGCTGCTGGTGGCGTGGGCGGAGCGGTTCGCGGGCACCGAGGCGGCGACGGCGGTGGTGCCGGACCCGGACGCCGCGGTGGCGTTCGCCAGGAAGCTTCAGGCCAAATATGGTTCCGCGCCGCCTGCCAACTAGACTGGCTTCAGTTCAGTTCAGTTCAGTTCACTCCAAGTAGTAGCAGTGCTCATCGTGGAACTGTGTCGCGAATCGGGTGTGTACTTTGGAACATGTAGCACTTGGCTACTCGTGTAATAAAGCCATGGAGAGAAATCATGGATTATCTTTTTTACGTGAAGAGGTGGAATCATCTCGCCCGGCTCCATTGATGCCAACCCGTCTCCCTATAGACAGCGATTGCACAAGAGCCGGTGCCCATCAAGAGATAAGAGAAGGATGTTCCACCGAGCTCTCTCAGAGCTCACAGGCACTCTCGGCCGTTGGATCGGTTCGCTTGATGGAATGACCTCGTCCGTCGGATCAAAGAAAAGTTACTGCTGAAATGAATAGTTACCCCGTTTCGTGCCACCGCCTGTAAAATTGGATGGCCGCCGAGGGCATTTTCGTCATTTCACTCGTAGGGGGTATAAATCACATTGGCTCCTCTGGAGATGACCTAGCTGCCGCCTCCTCCCGCACTCACGCCCCCTCCCCTCTTCCCAGCCGCGGCTCCCCACCCTCTTCCTCTCGCCCCCACGCCGCCATCTCTGCCTCCTCCCTCCTCCGGCCGCCACCTCTGGCTCCTCCCCTTTCGCCGCTCGTCCTCCTCCTCCCGCTTCTCATCCCCGTCGCGCCTCCCTCCTCCTTCCCACGGAATCACAGGCGGCCCACCCTTGTGCTAGCCGCTCTCGGTGATGAAGGGCGGCGGAGCCAGGAGCAGCAGCGGCGGGTTGATGCGGATGCGGCTGCGGCTCCCCTAGTGCTCCTCTCGTGCTCCCTCTTCTCATCGACGGCTTCTTCGGCTCCCTCCTCTTGGCCCAGGTAACATAGCCGGTGGCGGTGGCGATGGATGTGGGGATCCTGAACATCACCCTGTAGAGAGGATCGACGACTGCATGGGGTGGTTGCTCCAGCTGTTGTTGTTGCTTGGGGCTCAGGGTCGGTGTCGGCGTGCTGATCTTACACTAGTGCAGAACCGGGCAATAGCACCGGTTCGTAAGGCCCTTTAGTGCCGGTTCCATAACCGGCACTAAAGTGTGGGCACTAAAGGCCCCCCCTTTAGTACCGGTTCAGCACGAACCGGTGCTAAAGGGCAACCACGTGGCACGAGCCAGCTCCGGGGGCTGGGAGCCCTTTAGTACCGGTTGGTAACACCAACCGGTACTAAAATGTTTGGGGGGTTTTTGGTTTTATGATTTCTTTTTCATTTAATTTTATGTTTTCCATTTTAATTCTTTTTCGTTTGCTGGTATTTTACGATACTACACATTGTACACGTAATGCATATATATATATATATATATATATATATACATATATATATATATATAAATAGAATTTCTAGTAGAACCAATCATATATATATCATCAATGTCTCACAAACCACCATATTAATTCACACATACACACATGTATAGCTATATACAATTTCTCCTACATATGCATGTTGCCTTCGGAGCCAGTGGCATTAGCCTAATTGGCGGAGCACGATGACAATTGGAAGTGGTTCATGACCTGGTCGATGGGGGCGGTAGCGGGTAATAGTATTCTCCCTTCGGATTTATGACCTGGTCGAGCAAAAATCCCGCTATTTCCTCTTGAAGTGCTTCTACGCGCTCCGTTTCTAGGAGCTTGTCCCGCACCTCTGTGAATTGTTAAGAAGGAGATCAATATGCATGTGTATTAGTTGTGTGACTAGATATCGATAATGGTGTAAAAATTGTGAATAGTGTTCTGACAAGCGTACCCATTCCTGTCTTTGAGATCTGCTCTTTTCGGACGCTATCATGCGAATGTTCTCGCAAACGCAGAATGCACTCAGATCAGTCCCCTGCGCCTGCTTCAGGGCCTTAATTACGAGAACGGAATTTAATTTGATCAGATAATAATTAATCAAGCATGATAATTAAAGCATGATAATATCTTCAACTCATTTAAAACATGTGATGATCACCAGATGCCTGCTTATATAAATATATATACCTCGCCGGTCTTTGTTGTTTCAGGATCAACATGTTCTTCGTCATCGTCATAATCGTAGTTCATGACTTCATCAATTCGGTCGTCGCGATCGAATATCATATCACCCTCTCCGGTGTTGTTTAGAAATTCGGAGCCGTCATTATCTTCTTCATTCTGATCATCATCTGGCCCACATATCATATCGAACATGGTTTGTTCTCCCTCTCCGTCGGTATTGTCCGCCATAGCTTTTATTTAACTATGCCAAAAGAAATATAAAACAATTTAGTATTCAAATTACATCGTCTCGAATAATAGATATAATCTCGAATACATCGTCTTGAATAATATATAATATTGAATACTACATCACTGGCTAGGTAGCTAATTAAAGATCGAATACTACAGAAGAATCTAGGACACTCGCGGTTCCTGCAGCGCGGGCGGTGGACACCCAAAGAAAAGGAACCCTCACAGGATCATAGCTGAAGTGAGATCCCTAAAGAAACTGCCAGGTACTGGAGAACCTGCCGCCCTCTAACGCAACCATGTAGCGATGGACGTGCTCGTCCTCCTCCCTGACACGGCGACGTACCACCTCCGGCGGGGCCGGCTCCCTCCGCACCAAAACTGGCCCACGCGAACGCCACCAAATGAGATCAGGGTCGATGACGGGACCCCGGGCCGGGTTCCTCATCAAGCGGCGCGCCCCTCCAGGCAGCACCTCCCAGTGCCAGCCCGGCAGAGCCCAGTCCCGAACATGGGTCAGTCGGACGTCGTCGCGGACGAGTCGACGGCGAGAATGCGGGCCGGGCATCGTCGAGAACAAATTCTAGCTATATGCCCGCAAAAATTAACATTTTTTAATGATTGGATTTTGATAACTAAAATTTCTAACATTTCTATATAACACTAATTATGCTATCATTGCATATGTCAAAATTCTATATGCTATTTCATACTAATTAAACACTAATTATATCCATCTAACATGCATTCATACATATATACTAGTGAAAAAATAATAATCTAAAAAATCTAAACTAATTAAACATACAAAATACATATATACTAATATGTACATGCATTAATTCATACATATGT
>NC_041392.1:679944453-679976774 GCF_002162155.2 Triticum dicoccoides | reverse complement strand
AATCGGTACTAAAGGCCTGTTTTGGCCAGGCCAAGTGGCGGGAACCGCACCCCCTTTAGTACCGGTTGGTGGCTCCAACCAGTACTAAAGGCCCTCCTTTAGTACCGGTTGGTGCCACGAACCGGTACTAAAGGGGGTGCGCTGGCGCAAGTGCGGTGCGCAAGTTTAGTCCCACCTCGCTAGCCGAGGGGCGACCGCACTTGTTTATAAACCCCCGTGCGGTAGCTCTCTCGAGCTCCTCTCCAAAGAAGGCCTACTGGACCTACATGTTCTATGCTGCCCTGTTGGCCTACTGGGCCTTTGCGGGCCTGCATCCTGGCCCAACAACAGGTTGGGTTTCTAGTCATATGCAGGCCGCTCTGGCCTAGTAGGCGGGCTTTATTTTTTATTTTATTTTTGCTTTATTTATTTTTGAGTTGTTTTTTTGTGTATTTAGAGTTTCTTTGTGAATATTTTTGCTTTAGGTACAAAAAATTACAAACTTTCTGTTAGTGCCCGTAGTTTTCAAATTTGAATAGTTTAAATTTTGAATTATTTGAAATTAGTGTGAATCACTAGTTTGTGAATAACTTAACTTTAAAAATCCCTTGTCAGATACACCATTCTCTGCCTTCCATTGCAGCAATTCCAGTGTGGTGCCCAGCTTTTTCTTGTCACCTACGCAATTCGGGTACAACAATTTTTTGTGATCCTCTAACATGCGCTGCAACTTCTTCTTCTCCAAATCACTTGCGCAGTTTCTCTTTGCATCGGCAATGGCCCGACCTAGATCATTAACGGGCTCATCTGATGCCTCTTCTTCAGCTTCTTCCCACATTGCCGGCTCGGCTTCTTCCCGCATTACCGGCTAAGCTTCTTCCCCCATTGATGTATCATCGTATTCAGGGAACCCATGGCCAGGATAGCTGTCGTCGTCCTATTCTTCTTCATTGTCTTCCATCATAACCCCTCTTTCTCCGTGCTTGGTCCAAACATTATAGTGGGGCATGAAACCGGACTTAAACAGGTGGACGTGAATGGTTCTTGACGTAGAGTAATTGTGACCATTCTTACAGCCAGCACATGGACAAGGCATAAAACCATCCGCCCGCTTGTTTGCCTCAGCCGCAAGCAGAAAAGTATGCACGCCATCAACAATTTCACGGTCATTTAGCTCTCTAAACAATTAGGTAAATGACCGAAAAACAACAAATGATGTCAGGACATGTTGGAAATTGATGACGTCGCTTTGAATGCTGCATACTGAACACAAAAGAAGTCCGGAGTTCAAATAAGTTATTAAAAATAAAAAAAGAGGTGCAATGCTGGTTAATTTGCTTCAAGCCATTCGAAATAGTGTAGACTGCACTGCACATAGCTCAGTGCAATCTATGATATTCCGCAAGGCTTGAAGCTAATCAACATGCAGGTGAGCATTGCAACTCTTCGTCATTGTCTGTGCACTCACGGCTTATAAACCGCTCATACTGCCTCTCTCTTGGCGAGGTGGGACTAAAAATCAGCTTACTAAGAAACTCTAGTACCGGTTCAGGGCATGAACCGGTACTAAAGGTCTTCGTGGGGGCCCCAGCCTGACCATAGCCTCACACAGCCTCATTAGTACCGGTTCGTGGCATGAACTGGTACTAAAGGTTGTCCACGAACCGGTACTAATGATGCCCGCCCGCCTAGCCGTTGGAACCGGCACTAATGGTCACATTAGTGCCGGCTCAAATTCAAGCCGGCACTAATGTGCTTCACATTTGACCCTTTTTCTACTAGTGTTAGCACCCCTGACCTTCCTCATGCAAACCCTAGGCTTCCAGCATGGATTGGTGGTGGCGGCGAAGGGAGGAGGCGTGGACTGGGACGGGGTTGGGTGAAGGGGAGGCTACACATGGTGAGGGGTGGCAAAGATCTCATCCTCTCCATACTCCAGCTTCCACTGCACACTGGGAGCCTCTTCTTTCTTTCTCTTATCTCTATTTTACTTTGTGCTTACTCTGTTGTGCTTGATTGCTTGCTACTTGCATTGAACATCAATGAATGCCACTATGGAAGCAGGGAGTAGTAGCAGTAGGTCAGCTCTGTCCCAATTGCAAATTTCTTTGTTATTGTGTACTGTTATAAGCAATGAATCTTTTGGATGACCTTGGTGATTTCAGAATCTGAAGTGCCATATTTAGTTGCACTGAGAGAGAGAGAGAGAGAGAGAGGGAGAGAGGGAGAGAGGGAGAGAGAGTGTGGTGTGTGGGTGATGTTAACCACAGTTTCCTTTTGTTATCCAGATTGGAATTGGCCGGAAGAATGATGTAGACTTAATAGTCGACTGTTCTATTTGTTGTTAATGCCAGTTCCACACATATATGTCGTTGATCTAGCTATTAGCATTATGGTGGCATACTTATGTATGTTATTTCTATTTGCAATGTTGCCCATTGGATGGCAGTGATTGTGTTGCTTGCACTGTGCTTGGGGTTCATATATTTTGCCTGAATGTTGTCGTGCCCCTCCAGAGTTACTTATCCGTGTCGTTGACCGCCTCTGTTATGATAGTTCTTTAACAAAGTGGTCACATTCCACAGGAAGAAGAACCCGTAGTACTATGAAGTTTCCGCCAAGAGAAACTACAACTTTGAGAAGCACTTCCTTTACCTTGCATGGAAGCTGGTTAGGTCATTGTCTCTCTCCCACATTGCTTTCTTCGGAATTGGCTGGCCTACCTTGTGGGTATCCATCTCAGGTGCTCTTCTTCGCCGTCCACTCGAATTCGATGTACCATATGCCCTGCAGTTAGCGATCTTTCTATCTTTTTAGGAGTCTTGATGTGTTATTTTCTTCGAAATGGATGATTTGTTTATGCGTGTTTGATAATCTGCTTTGAAATGTATGACTTACTGCTTATTAGATTGGATTATACATGTTTGATTCTCTGCTTTGAACTGTACGAGTACCTGCTTATTAGCCCTGGAAAATGAATGGCTTCGATGGGTGCATGTGTGGTCAAGGGATGGTTTGGTTCATGCATCGTACTTACACTGTGTTATTTGTTGTTGATTTGTAGCACAAGCTGACATTGTTTAACATCTTAGGTGGATGTGCTTGGCCAGAAGAAGGAATGGACGCCATCAACCTCGCCTGCTTCTACACAGTAGGTATAGCGAATCGTCCTCCCTTCTAAGTTGTTTCCATATAATTGGATGAACACCCGCAGTTCAGTTTGGGCTTGGGCAGTGTGTGTTCTTCTCGAATGCTTACTCTTGATGCTTCATGTGATTCAACATCGATATTTTGTTCCTATTGATTTACATGTTATACTAATGAAACTTTAGTTATCAAGGGTGTATAATATCTTGGAAGCTTAGTGTTGTAATTGAATGTCCTTCTGCGTTTAAGCTAAAAATGTTCATCTGCATTGATTCATTTTTAGTTGAGGATGAAGGAGCAACATGCTCATAGTATTTGTATGAGGATAAGTTTGTTTTGTCGTCACATGCTCATTCAGCATCAGATGGTCTATTTTAGCATTGTTGGTTCATATTGTTTAAGGATGTGTCTATTTTGCCAGTACTGATATATCCTTAAGCTCCTATCTGATTAAGGATGTGTTTCTCTTGGTACTGCATGTCCATGCTAATTGAGCTTTCTTGGCAGGCGAAGAGTCCTCTCGCGCCCTGGACTTTAATTTAGTTACCTCTCGTTCGTGCCACCACGTGTAATTCCAGTGACCCGCCGAGGGCACTGTAGCTGGCCGGTCGGAAGCCATTCTTTTTAGGGCGATGATGATTAATCATGGCTGAAATAAGTGTGCCTTTGAGCAATTGAGGCACTTGTGGGTATCAAGTTGGATCCTCCCTGTTGTCTCTAGAATCCTTTTTGATCTTGTGATACATGTTGTCCTGTCCTTGGATGGTCATTCTTGTTGAGTGATAACCAGGGCAGCTCCACTGTGTAAACAGATTGATCTGGTGATAAGAGATGACGGGGGTAGGTTATATGATTAAGAAAAGGAGAATCTGAGCCCACTATGCAATGAACCTTGAACCCTTTTATTTGTATTTAAAGGTGTTGCTTATTTATGCTCCAGTGTTTATAGTTGTCTTATGCAAAGATTTCTTGTCTCTCATACCTTTATTGCATTTAAGTTGTTCTTGATCTTTTATTGTTTGTTGTTGGTCCTTGATTTAATCTGGTTAAGTAAGTTGCACTTTGTTATACTAGAAAGACTCGCTCCCAGCAAGTTAACGGTTGAATGGCTTATTTTAATTCAGTGTGATACTATTACTTTTATTTTTCCACAAGTTACCGGTTGCAGCTATTTTTTCTTACATGCTACAAATAATGATGCTACATGATTTTTTGAGTGTTATTTGGAGATAATGTTGGATTGTTCATGTAAAGGGTGTCTGAGGTAGCATGTCCCATGTTGTTGTCTGCATCCATAGACACCTTTTCGACTGCTGTGATTAAGTTGTTGGGTTAATCCGAGCCATTGAGCGGCCATTTCATTTTGTTTTCTTTAGTTTGTGCTGAAGCTTTCCCCAATTCTGTCTGTCACCCCTGCATTTTTTGGATCACACACCAGACTAAATGTAGTGAATTTTGAAGGATGTGTGTTTTGTTGGCTTTGTAATTTATTTCCTTGCTAAGTAAGCATTTGGGGTTATTTTGTTTTGTTGCTAACTTCTGGACGACGGGCGGGCGGGCGGATCTATGGACGGCATCACCACAACCATATTCTGATGGTCTAATCTCGAGGTGAAAATACTCTCTTTGTCTCTCATTTATGTTAGTTGAATAGTTACTTGATTTGATGTTGGTTAGCGTACTGCATGCTATTTCTAATTTTTGTTAGTCCCATTCGCAACTACAACTTGCATGATAAGGACAATCGGATAATTCTAATTTCTATTTTTTGTTAGTCCCATGGATGGTAACAATCTTTTACTATTTCTTGTTGTATGCTATCGTATAGTGCCTCCCTACTTGCTCAAAATCAAATGTACATCTATGAGAAGGTACAAATTAAGGTCGGTACGATGGAAGTAGATTGGCATGTTTGCAGAAAAAATAGCCATGTAAGTTCAAAAGAACGTCTTTAACTATTGCTGCTACATGCTTTGTATATTTCCTCTCTAGTTCCTTCAAAATCAGAGAGGGCCAAGGTCTCCATCGTTGATTTTGAAGGAAGCAGAGAGGAAATAAAATGTATATAGCAGGAATATGTTAAAATATGTTCTTTTGAACTTACATGTTGACGACGTCCTTGGTTGCAAGTAAATAGTTAACCCGATCCTTGCATTCCCCACCAGAAAAGAAAAATAAAGCCATCCTAGCAGATGTGGTAAAAACCGCAGTCAACTTATGGCGAAAGAGCTTACAATGTAAACAAAAGGAAGAATCACCCTAGATTCAAGCAGCTTCAAATGGGGAGGCAGAATAGTAAGAATACAAAACAAGAAAATAATGCAGCCCGAGACTACAACCGTTCAGGGGCATAGCAGAACAACCTCTGCCTCAACCACCTCTTTGAAATTGCATTTTGGAGCAAGAGCTATGATTGGAAAAAATGGGAGCATTGTAGCATAAATACTTACATACACTAATTACAATGTTAGTCACTTCAGACCCTTAGATAGCATAAAAGGAGTAGTTTTAGTTTTTTTATATAGAACAAAAGATTTATCTGCAAATAGCAAAAGAACTATATGATAAATCTGCCCCCATCAACACCAAAGAAAAAAGAAGGTACCAAACAACTTAAGAAAGACAACAAAACATTCTTGGAATCTAGCTAGATATGAGCATCTATTGGATAGGAACAAACAAACTTCCCATGCAAAAACAGCCAAGGTAGCCAACAAACCTAAAAGGTCATCAAAAAAATCTACTCTATTGGAGCCTAGCTAGATCTAGACATCTCTTAAACCCAATTTGCAGGAACCTGGCTAGACATAAATATATGAGCAAGTCCTAAAAATACAAAAGTGCCTGAGTTCTGAGGAGCCAGGTGAGGTGCTTCATTTCTTCTTTGCCTCGCGTGGGGGCGAGGGAGGAGACGAAGAGGAGCCGCCGGAGTCCACCAGAGCCGCGCCGGCGACGAAGGCAATGCCCAACCCGAAACCCTAGCCACGACTGAGGGACACAAGCGAGCGCGAGACGCCCTCATCCTCTCTCTCTCCCCTACAAGGACTCGCCTATTGCCTGCAAGTCGCCGCCGCCGACGGGACGGACGCGGGAGAGGAAGAGGAGCGACGCGACTATCCGCTGGGGGCAGAGGAGAGAGGCGTAGGGGAGGAGGAGGCCGACCCCCTGGGCCACGCCGCCCGCGCCGCGTCCCATACGCCGCCGCCTTTACCTCGCCTCGCCATTCCTCCTTCCCTCCCGTGGGAGGCGGGGCCGGGGCGGGGCGTTAGGGTTTGGCGGCGCCAAATCGGGGGAATGGAAGGAGGAGAGGGAGGCGCGGGTGGGGAGGAGGCCGGGCGGCGGCGAGGAAGGAGGAGAGGGAGGCGCGGGTGGATAGGAGGCCGGGCGGCGGCGGGTGGGAAGGAGGCCGGGCGGCAGCGGGGAAGGAGGAGAGGGAGGCGCGGGTGGGAAGGAGGAGGCGGAGCGAGCGGGAGAGGAGCTGGCTAGGGTTTCACCACGGGCGGAGCCGGCCTTTTATACCCCGTGCGAGTGAAACGACGAAAATGCCATGGCGAGTAAATAGTTTGGCATGCTCCAGTTTATGGAGTACTCTTGAGCGAAATACTTGTTGTTGGCCATTCAGTTAGTGAAATTGAAGTAAGATCTGCAATTGAGACACCAAAAATGTTATTTACCGTGAGCGCTTTCAATCTGCCGGATTCTCTTGGTTACTTAAATTTGTTATTATGTTTGTATATATTATAATTTACACTTTGTGGACAGCATGCCCGTATACGTCCTGTATATACATCCAAATGAATGGGATGGATAGGATCGGGGCTCTGGCAGTTGTTGCCATGGTAATCACTCCATTTTAACATTTGTGTGTTATTGTTGGTCTTCGTTGGGAGGAATGTGAGCAACGATTTGATGCTGATATAAAAAACTTTGAATTGAATCAAATTTAATTCTTTTTGCCTGTCCTGCAAAATATAGCTCAAAAACTTTCTCCTTTTTTGCTTTCAAAGGACGAAGCACATCTCAAATTAGTGAGTTGCTTTGTACAATTCATATTTCTTGAACTATATGCAGTTTACAACTTTATCTCTTTGATTTGTCATCAGTTCACTAAGAATGTAAGTAAAATAATACCTCAGGGTTATATCGTGTTGGCGACCGAGTGTAATGAGCCAAAGCCGCTTGACGAATTGTTGGTGTGCCATTTCTGCGGGTTCTTTATTTGATGCCACTTTAGTAATTAAAACAATGATGGCTCTGATGCCTATGTTGCTTCTTTCCTTCAAACTATAACATGTGTTTTTAGTTCCAACGGTTTTGCATTATGAAAGTCACTCACGGGATTTTCTAGCTTTAAATTGTTACTCTGTTTCTCTGTGTCTGCTCTTCTGTGCCCCATCGGGATCGCCACTCACGCGCTGACTATTGTATTGGCAGCCCGCATAGAAACTGTGGGAAACAAAACTAAAACTACTGCGGAATTCTTTTTATTATTTGCTGCCTATACAAAACAAATACTATTGAGTTTTGGCTAATCTCTCGATGGTTTCTAAACGGTAATCTTGCCTGACCATTGACTTTTTGAGTTCTTTCTTAAAAGAGTATTGTGCACCAATGAGAGAATGTATTATGATATAATGATATGTTGAGTGATCTTCCTTTTCCTCTTAAAAGTACAGATTTTCAAATCTGTACTGGTTCAGTGTTTTGTCTAATTAGAAATAACTCTAATCAATAACCATTACCAAGCCACCTAATTAGAAATGACTCTAATCAATAACCATTGCAAAGCCTCTGTGTGTGTGACCGCTGATCTTTCCATTTTCTTAGCTTGCAGGTCGCTGCTAGAGCCGGACAAGGTCATGACTTGCCTTACCTGGTGAGGTACTGGCTAGGAAGAGTGCAAGCCGCCACCACCACGTACCAGATGGTGCCGTTAAGGACATCGTACTGCTGATGATCTACAGGTCCATTTCTCCTTCTCCCTCTCGCACATATGTCAAGCTCAATTCCTTATCATTTTGCACAATGGAGGTCCCTTGAAAGCCACTTGACCGAAATCCCGTGTCTTGTGATATGCATTTCATACAGTTGCTTTCCTTTGAAATTTTTCTGCTTGGTATTTGTCTATGGATATGAACAAATATGATTATGATTTCTGCGTTGCATATGGCTGCTTTCCATTGATGATAAATGGTGAACAACTATGGTGTTTTTCCAGCTTAACTACAGAAAGTTGAAATGTGCCTAGCTCAAACCCACTTGTCACTCCAGCGTCTTCCTTTATACTTCATATATGGTTCTGGTATGTCCTTTATACTCAGTACATTCATGTCTGGTTTTGAGATCTGCTAAATTTAATGTTGCGCCACATGCAAGATAGATTATCTCCATATATTATTACTTTTGACTGACAAGAAGTTCAGATATTGTTGCTCTGTACTGATTATACTGAAATTATTTCTCTCTTATTGCTTTGGATTCTGAAATGTATTTCTGACCCTAATACGAAAACAATTTTTTTTGTAAATAATGCATAACATAGTTTTTCTGTCGATAAACAATTTTTTGATGTATAAGCACTACCAAATCAGATTACCAGACTAAGAAATCTACCGCTCGCTCCAGTTTAGCTGTAGTTCTGGATCAGGATTTTAATCTAAAACTACTTGAGGCGACAACAAAATACATATACGAATCTGTAATTTGTAGATCACTGTGATAGCTGTAGCATAGTCGAGATGTTGTTGTGTCACTATGGGTATTTATAAATGAAGAAAAATGATAAATCTAACTGGTCGGAGGAGGTAAGCCAGAAGCGAGAATTTGAGCAAGCCATGCCGCAACTGCATTAGGAAGGCTTGCATCACCATTATTTTAAGGAAGTTTAATCCACATATGTTTTGGGCATCTAATTTAAAATTATTGGCTGCATGGAAGTGGCACCTTTTAGTTCTTTGTGCTGCTACAAAAATAATCATGGTTGGGCTGTACATTTGACTGGCAACCTAAGTTGATTTTAGTATTTTTCTTCTTGGTAAGCTTTCAGTTATATTAGCAAAAATGGTGCTTGAAGGTTTCAAATATATCACATCAGAACTATTCCAAGATTGCTATTGAAATCTTCCTTCTGGAAGTACTTGAAGGAAGATTCTTGCCCAGTTCAGCCGCTTTAATATTCTTGAAGGACACATCAAAGATTTCTGGGTGATGCAAATTTATATGAATTACACATGGTATTTACTTTCAGAAATCTGGATAGTCTAAGAACGTTGGCAAGTTGTGATGGTTATCAAAGTAGTTAACTAATCCTACTTAGTATTAGCTCTTGCCAATCACATTGTATACGTATAGTCTGTAGTTCTCTATTGGCGGCGGAAGACGAGGTGTGCGCTGAGGATCCCAACGAGGAAGAGGTGAGCCGTCGCGACATCGAAGCTCTCGCACCGCTGCTCCCCATCGAGCTTGCGCGTGCGCTGGATCCGGTGGCCAATACAACCCGTCCATTTGCCGGCACCTCCAAGCAACGCCTACAGCAGTGGGTGAGACACCCTACTCGGCAGTTTGTTCTTTGCATCCTTTGAAACGAATCGACACACTACTGAACTTTATATCTGGTCTGCTGTCCTGAAAAATAATATTATCTACAAAGTTATCTCTGTCCAAAAGATCACAGAGATTCCAGATGATATGAAAGCAATTTACAAGTATGTGAAATATGACCACCCCATGCTTTAATTTAAAAAGGTGTTAGTTTTCACATGTGTAACCTTTTCTATATCATTGAACCAGGACTCTTTAGGAGATCAAGTAGAAAATTGTTGTTGACATGGCTGTCGGTCGTGGCTACTACATTAATCAAAGCCAGGGCCTTAATTATCCTGTAGGTTGACTATACCTTGGTTTTAGTAGCTCTTTTGTTGATAACTATCATACTTGCATAGCTGGTTGATTGATTTGATTATAACCAAACTGCACCGACATAATTTTAAGATCGTGATTATTCAAATGAAAAATGATGGAAGAAATATATGTACCAAAGTCGCATCTGTTGAGATCATGAGTAGGCACAATTGCTCCTTCGAATTATTGTGATGTTGTAGTCCTCTTTAGTCTTATAAATTATGTATTGTGGTGCTCCACCTCCTTTTCTCTTCCTGCCAGGACATATACTCTGCATGGGAAGTTGCGTGCTTGCTACGAGCTTAAGACGCATCGGCATCCGCTACACCTTTCGATGTACTTCTGTTGTTATGATGTATCTCTTGCTTTTGGTATATTGTAGTGAACTTATTGTTGTGCACAACCATTTGTATGCTATGAATGGAGTCTTTATGCCTTTGTGATCAAATAGAATCTATCAAAGGGCGGCTGCTCTGCTCTTTGTTATTTTGGATTCCGACTTGCTTCTGTTATATTAAACATCTATCCTCTATAATGAATGTATTGTTGTGAACCTTCTATCCTCTGTAATGAATGTATAGTTGTGACCCTATTGACATGGGCTATTACTATTCCTTGCTTGGGTCTTTATGCTGTCCAATCAAATAGCAATCTATCATAGGCAGCTACTTTGCTCTTTTTTATTTTGGATCTGGCATTATGTCATTATTTAGAATTAGGCATGCTGCACCTATGGGATGGACCAGACAATGCGCCAAGATATGTTGGCAACAGTTACATTATCTATAAAGACGATCTCATGTTTGATTACTCTTGCAAAGATTCGTACTTTGTTTACATATGGATAATGTGTCGAGCCAGACACCACCAGTCAGCATCAAAATAAGAATATGGCGCCAAAATCTGGATTACTACTAACTTAGCATTACCTGTTTGAACAAAACATTGAGACCGGCACCCTTGCGCCAAGGCGCGGTCCGATCTAGTGGCCATGAGCCGAGCCTCCCTTCTCACCTCACCAGCCAATTGCCGAGCTTCCCTTCTCACCTCCACTTCTTCAACACCACACACCAGCCAGTACAGCACATGCACAGCTTTAACAACAGGACGAGTACTCCCTCCGTCACATAAATACAAAAGCGTTTTTGAGGATTATGGAAATGAGGGAGTGTATAACAAAGAGCTAGCACAGTGACTCGCACGTTTGGGGCTAGATTTTTTTTCTACATACTATTATGCATTCCTTAATTTTTTGACATGCTCTTCAATAACTTTTTTTACCATTAAGAACGTGCTGATGTATAGTTAGGATGATAGTATACTATAAAATGATCGATCACAGACAACAAATGATACAACTGTTAGAGCATGCTTTAAACTAACCTTAGAGCGTCTCTAACCGATCATTTAAAAGGTGTTGCAGGAGTTAAAAACGGTTTTGCTCCTCTAAACCGCACCTAGACGATCCTTATCGGTGTTAGAGAAGTAAAAAAAAATTACTCCTCGGTTGTCCGGACTCTTATATATACTCGGCCGCCTACATGTGGAGTTAATAAAAATTCTCCCTCACCACCGCGTGGCACCCTCCCCACCCCACATCGCATTGTCGGTAGTGTTGCCTCCAGTGACCACCCTTTGCCTCCAGCGACACCCCGCTGCCTCTACCACCCGCATGCCCCATTTCCGAGATGCTCATCGTATGCTGCGCTACCAAGGAGGATGAGGAGTTCATCGGTGTGCCGGTGATCAATATGTTGGTCAATGAGGAGAAGAACATGAAGGACATCCAGATTGTACGAGACAGAGTTCTTCTGGAAGTGAGACACCGAGAAGAAGAAGGAGGAGGTGAAGGAAGAGGACGAGTCTGGCCCCTCAACGTTGATCAATCTCGAGCAGGACGAGGAGGAGAAGGAGTTTACCTGCGATCAAGAAGAGACCCTGGCGTATTGGAACTCCGCCAACACCGACTATGCGTCGGATGAGTAGAGCAGTAGTGACATTTTATGTTTGATCAAGTAGTAGGACAAACTTTTATGTTTAGGATTTAAATCTAAGCAATCTTTGGATGTTTGTTTGAATTGATCTATGCAATTTGCTTTTTTTTGTTTTGTTTTAGGGCATCTATAGGAGTTGGAGGTCTTTTATGTTGTAAAAACCTAGTTTGTGGTGTTGCAAAATTTACTCCAACCACCTTTTTGGCCCTATTACAAGGCACCTATTGGAGATGATCTAGGTACTCCCGTTTCTTTTTACCCCGCATATAAGATTTGGCTGAAGTCAAACTTCATAAACTTTGACCCATTTATATTAAAAATGTCAACATCTAAAATATTAAAGTTATATAATACAAAAAATAATTCCATGATGCATCTAATAATATTGATATGGTACATTTTTTCCCCTATAAACATGGTTAAACTTTATGAAGTTTGACTTCCGTCAAATCTTATATGCGAAGTAAAAAAGAAATATAGGCAGTATTAAGGATACAAATAAACATTTAACATGGCACACAATATAGGGAGTATTAACCGTGACGGCTTCTAAAAAAAACAACAAAAATCATTTAACCCTATTTTGATTAGATTGAGATTTCCCTTTTTTTTGTTTCTTGAGTTATGTTTCAAATTTTGTTTTAAAACTGGTGTGGCCGCCTTTGCCTCTCCCGTTGCGAATTATGGGCCCGAGGGATACAGAATTGCACAGACGGACCACCCGTGCTAATTCTGAGCAAGCCCAAAGTGTAGCCCATTTTTAAAGCCCAATGTCCATCTACAGCCTCCCTGGCCATGATTTGCGGAGAACAGGATCCCTCTCACTGTCAGGAAACAGAAAACAGAATTCCAAAAATGTACTCCCTCCATTCCACAATGTAGTGCTTCCTCTATCCCCATGCTTCAACTTTGACCGTAAATTTAACTATCAAAACCGATTGCGGCGGGAGCAAAAGTTATATTAGTGAATTCGCATTCGAAAAAAGTTTTTAATTATATAACTTTTTCTCTCGCCGCAATCGGTCTTGTTCGTTAAATTTGTGGTCAAAGTTTGACCTCGGAAAGAATGGACGCACTATATTTTGGAATGGAGGGAGTACTGCCATCAGACATGGACTCGTCTCATCTGTCTCATGGCTGCTGGTTCATCTTCTGGTCGAGCAACGGTGAAATCGCCACTGGTCAGCACGCCACCACCCGTGGCCGTGGGACACCGTCTCTCTCGCGAACAATCGGGGTGGACGTACGGGACGGTGCTGCCACTGCCCGGTAACTGCATCTGCGGCAGCAGCCAGCAGCAAAAGCGACGTCGCCAGCAATTAAAATACTACCACCAACCGCCCCTTGATGCAATGCCAGCCTAGACTCACCTCCAGGTCCTACAGATGCCTCCGTTGTGGCTATTTCCAACATCCGGCCGCGGTGATTCGGTGATAAGTCCGCATTGGCATGGTAATTTCAGAGCATATATATGAAGAGATGATTAGTACTATCAAGAACATTTGAAGCGCAGATAGACACCAAGAAATCAGGCCGAGAAATCAATTCTTGATCAATGGTCAGCTTTATATCTTGAAAACATTTTCACCACTTCACTGATTTTCCTGCAGCTCCCTAAGTGGCCCGAAATCAATGGTGCCAAGGAGGCCTGGAAATCCGTACATTACAGCCGTCATATATCATATAATCCACCCCACATATGAACACAATCGCCTGCAGGCTAGCTAGCTGCGGCGCGGTTGGGGGATAAAGAACGAAACAAAATAGGGAGCAATTCTCATGGCTACCGCGCTAAGCTAGTTGCCTAGCTAGTGCTACATGCGGGCGGCTCGATCTCCCGCAGCCGGCCGTCCTACTGCGGCTGGCGGGCGTCGGAGGAGGAGAGCACGAAGCGCGAGGCGAAGGAGTAGTGGTGGCAGAGGTGGCCGGCGCCGGAGACGTCGTCGTCCAGCGCGGAGCCGAAGCCGTCGCGGTCGAAGTTGCGCGCGTAGCTGAGGGGGTCGTACTGGCGGCACCGGGACGACGCGCCCGTGGGAGCCGCCGTGCACACCAACATCTTGCTCCGCCTCCGCAGCCGCCGCACCAGCCGGGCCAGCGCCAGCCCGAATCCGGCCGGGCCACGCCGGCCCGACGTTGACGACGAGGATGCATTGCCCGGATTCCCCATCTCGATCGACCGCTCCTGATCCGGTTGATTCCGGGAGAATGTAGTTTTGGTGGTTGGAGGCGTAGGTGGGAGATTCCGTGGTGTTGGTGGTGCCGATTTATAGGAATTGTCCAGCTGATCCGGCAGTGAGGGCTTGTGCCGTTGTGGGGAGTGGGGTGGTGGTGAGTGGTGACGGCGGGGAGCGGTTTCGCGTCTCCCATGTGGTTCGGACGTACGAGCGCGTATAGAAAAGTACACTCTACTGGAGCGAGTGTAGAGTAGGTGTGGTTGTTTCTTGGTTTATTATTGTATGATTATAAACTAATCAAAGTGGCTTCAACTACAAAAATGAGCCACGAGCCTCCTCTTTGCATCTACTCTAGTGTAGTCTAGTGGTGAGCAGGTCTCTAGTGAGCTGCTTTCACGTTTGCAAAAAAGAATTGCGGAGTAAGTGATGAACCTAGTTAACAAGTGTAGCCAACACCGATGATTAGAGAGTAGTTAGCTTGATGAGCACCAGGAATCAAGGGATGCTGTGTGTGCGAGCAGCAGGCAGGCCTCCAGCAAAGGATCTATAATTAAGCATTTAGGGCATTTTTAAGGCGGACCTGCAAACCTCCCACAACCGTTCGAACCGCGCCGTGCATACCGCGGAAGCCATCTAGCACGATCCGGACGTACTTTCTCCCGCAAAACGGAGACAAACGTGGAGGAGTTTTGCGGGAGTCCGGACATCTACATGACCAATAAAAAGCCGCCGCGTACCGCCTGTACTTTGCATCCGCCCACGATGGCTAGTATTTAGCGGAATGCGTTGTGCTAATTGCAGCGGATAGCTAGCATTTTGATGGAAGGTAATACTGGATAATGTATTTCATTTGGCGGAAGGTGCTGATTAATATTTCTTATTAAGCACATTAGCCAGTCATTTGGCGGAAGGTTGGCTCCCACCATTGCATGTCATGCTTAGATTTGGTAGAAGGTGCTCATATCATTTGGCGGAAGGCAATTTTCGGCCATTGCATGGCATACTTAAATTTGGCGGAAGGTTGGTTTTCGCCATGGTGGTGTGCTTAGTAGCCTTGCTTAGTGATTTTAGTAGGCAGTGGCGGAGCTAGCATTTGACAACAGGGTGGGCCGCTTTCAAAAAAATGTGAACGATCTAACTAATTATCAATAACACATAGAAATAGATCAATATGGTCTTACAAACACAATAAAACTCTCAGTTTTGCATGAAAGAAGACTACATAGACATACTACATACTACATACTACATACCTTGAGAAGTTCAAAGAAGACTATGTTTCTGGCCTACGCTTCTGCATGGCCATGAAAGTATCAATTATGTCATCTTCATTCACCTCAGAGAAAATATCCCGCTCAATGTATGTGACCAGGCAATCATCCAAAAGACTATCACCCATCTTATTTCTCAACTCGTTTTTGACTAAACTCATGGCAGAAAATGCTCTCTCAACATTTGCCGTTGCCACTGGTAGAATCAATACCAATTTTAGAAGTAAGTACACGAAATTATGAACTATATGCCTCCCTGTTTGAACAAGCTTAACTGAGAGATCAACAAGATTTCCAAGGCCTTGAAAGTTCTCATCTTTTCTCATGTCACCAATATAGTTACCAAGTTGTAGTTCAAGGTGTATCAAGTCAGCACTTGAAAAGTCTTCTGGATAGAACTCAACAAGTTTGCATACCTTGTGTGCATCAAAAGCAGCAAATGAGTTGGCATGATTCAAAGCAGACATACAAGATAGCAACTCCATATTGATCTCGTCAAACCGATTTTCAAGCTCTTGACTAATTTGATCAATTACTCCAAGAAATACTTCTCTTCTAAAGTGATGATCATTTGTTTGGGGTCGAACAAACCGTGTTGATCTTCCATAAGGCACATAATTATCCTCCATTGTAGGAACTTGAATGCTATGCTTGTTACAAAATAATGTGACTCTTTGAAGAAATGCATCCCACCCATTAGACCTCAGTTCTTGTATTCTATCTTTTGCCAATCTAACCATTGCCATTGCAGAAAGAATGTCTTGGTCTCTTCTTTGCAAACAATCAGACAAATCACTTGTGTATCCAAGAATGACAAGCATCAAGTGGGCATTGAAAATAAAGTCAAATGACTCAAACACTTCAACAATAGTATGGATTTTTGGCCAATCACTCCTTAGTGATGCATCTTGTCCAAGAGTGATGATTACATCACGAATTGTGGGGTACATAGCAACAATGTTGAGAACAGTTTTGTAATGAGAGCCCCACCTAGTATCACCAGGCCTAGGTAACCCCATCTCTTGATTCAGACCACTCCCAGTTTGTAACTCACCACATTCAAGTAGTTTCATGATATTATGAAGTCTAGCATCTCTAAGCATGTCATGACGCTTACAAGAAACTCCAATAATGTTCAACAATAAAGACACTCGATCAAAAAACCATACACAGTCATAATTTCCCTTGGCAATAGCAACAAGAACTAGTTGGAGTTGATGTGCAAAACAATGGATGTAATAGGAAGAAGGTGACTCTTTCATGATCAATGTTTTCAGTCCTTTAATTTCTCCTCTCATGTTACTAGCCCCATCATAACCTTGCCCACGAATTTGAGTTATAGTCAAACCATGATTGGCAAGTAAAGTTTGAATTGCTTCCTTAAGTGACAATGCAGTGGTGTCACTTACATGAACAACTCCAAGAAAGTGTCACTTGGCCTTCCTACTTTATCAACAAAACGCAAACATAGAGCTAGTTGTTCTTTATGTGATACATCACTAGACTCATCAGCTAGAATAGCATAATGATCATCACCAACTTGTTCAATAATTTGATTTCTAGTATGTACTGCACAACATTGAATAATCTGATTTTGTATCTGGTGAGAAGTCAATTTGCAATTACCTGGTGCATTCTTCAAGACATACTTATTCACCTCCTCACTATTTGTTGCAAGCCACTTCAATAGCTCAATGAAGTTTCCCCTGTTGCTAGATTGTTCACTTTCATCATGCCCACGAAATGCCAATCCTTGATGAAGAAGAAACTGCAAGCATCTAAGTGAATACTTCAACCTCATCCTATAAAGACGTAGATCCTCACTATCCACCTTCACAAGAAGATCATTAATTGTTGCACGGGGATTCACAAATAAGTCATATTTCTCTTGAGCTGCATTGTGCACACTTGTTACACCACCAACATGCTTATCAAGAGCATCATCTCTATTCCAATTTCTCCAACCACCATCAGTAAATGCATTAGTTCCCTTCCCACTAGTTTTTTTTTCTCTTTGAACAAGAAGCATACAAAGCAAAATGCAGCTTTCTCCTTGATACTATATTCAAGCCAACTATGTTTATGAAGCCAAAAAGGACTGAATGATCGAAACCTATTCCCAATTCTTCTTGCTTCAAAGTTATGTGCATAAGGTTTGAATGCAGCCTTAAGGATATATGCTCTCCGAACTGCGTCTTGATCATTGACAGGATAACTTGCAATGGGTGGCCTTTCCCCGGGATCATGTTTAAGACGGCTAAAATCATAAACCGGCGGTGGCGTTGAGACATCTTCAAGTTGAACCATTGGTTCTAGAGTTTGCTCAACCGTGACATTTGACATACACACCACTGTTTCTTGAGTTTGCTCTTGAACCACAAATTCTCTGATTTACTCTTCGGCCACATCCGCGGTCCCATGCACATCTGGCGTACTAGCTTTCTTCCTTGTCTTCTGAGCATGTCTCATAAAAAGGGAAGCAATGTTTCCTGCCCTCTTCATTCTTCAAAAGTTCTACAAAATTTATGTGTATGTGTAAATGTGTTCATCAGTTCACCGTTCATCTACTAGTTTGTTAACAGACATTCCAAGTTTCCAACAACATACATGATACTGATACACTACTTTGTTAACATGAAAAAATTATGTCAGAGAGCATCTATGTAATATATAAGCATTGCATCTCCTTTCCATTCCCTGTCAAACAAACAAACAAATTTAACTGAAATAGGCCGCTGGGGATTGAGGATTTGGGGCCAGTACCCCTCTCTCTCTCTCTCTCTCGGAAGGGAGTGCAGGAGAAGGGGACTGGGCGCCGTCGGCGACTGGCCTACCCCGACTACTCGGCTAGCAGGGGCAGGGCGGCTGTGTAGGGGTTGCTCCTGGTTCGGGAGCGCTGCTGTGCAGGGCGACCGGGCGACGGGAGGAGCAGGCATGCCGCGGCCCGCAGCGGCGCAGCCGTCAGGGACGGCTGGGCGAGGTGGTGCGCCGTGCGCAGGCAGCAGCTAGCCGGGGCGGGTGGGCGTCAGCCGTCAGGGAGGTCCGAGATCCAGCGGTGGGCCGGCGACGGCGAGGGGCGACTTGGCTGGCGGCGGATCGAACTCAACCAGATGTGGCGGCCATGCGTGGTTGCAGAGGAGAGATGACTGAGAGGAGAGGATGTGCCGTGTTCGTTTGGTTTCAGCTCGCACTTGTTGATGGGCTTATTTTTTTGTCTCGGCCCGTCTCTGAAAATGCCATCCTATATAGGCCAGGCCGAAATCTCAGGGTGGAGCGCGGCCCACCCTGTCCACCCTGTGGCTCCGCCACTGTTAGTAGGTTCATATAGCCAGATGTTTTGAATATATGCGACTACAGTTGGATGCCCGCTTCCTGCATCTGTGTTCATGAACTGGTCCCATCTCTGTCCACGAACGGATGCGAAAAAAAAATTACGGATCGCAGTTAAAAATGCCCTTACTAAGAAGGGTTTACAATTTAAAAACGCAGCAGGGACCCATGAATAAAGAGCCCTGCTATACAGAGGGTGCTTGGATACGTTTTAGTTGCATGACTAAAAGTAGTGGGACTAAAACTTGCTAGCCTCACCCATGCTTGGATCCAAATACTAAAAAGACTAAAATCAAGTTATTGAGCATTTATTATCCTCCAAACCCTCCAATCCAAAACTCGCATGTGTTCAAAGAGAGGAATTAAATGAGGAGAGAGAGGGCTAATACATATTTTAGTAGGTTTCCTATGACTAAATTTTTTTAGCGTCAAGACTAGTCCTAGCCTCTTTTTAGTCAGGGGTGCTGGAAACTTTAGCCTTTAAAGAGACTATTTTTAATCAAACTAAAAATAGTCTCTTGGATCCAAGCATGTTCACAATAGTGTGCCTGCCGGCGATGTGTGCACGACAAATGCAATCAATTCCATCTATTACATGGCAACAGCAGGCAGCAAACCGCTAGATGCTCATCGTGCAATAGTCGTGCACATATTCGTCGTCTGCAAAGCAGTTCCGATTAATGAACTAGGCGTACGTCGGCACGTAGGGACGGCGTGCAGAAGCATCTCGAAGCCTCGACCTTTCGGGCGTACCGAGGTGGAGATGGGGTGAAGAAGGGAGAAAAGAGTACGGCGGTCGGCAGTTGGCAGTGGGGCGGTGCGTGCGAGCGAGCGCCCGCGGGCCGCTGCATTCGCGCGCGCGCGTCCTGGAAAAGGGTGGCAAAGGAGTCAAGCGCACTGCCCACGTCGGCCCGATCGATGCAGACGGACCGGACCGGACGTGGCGGCCACGAGCTCCAACACGCCAACCTCGTACCCGAGGGACCAGGGTTCACTCCAACTTGAGGTCAAGATCGAGACGGATGCTGGACTGTCAAGCCAAGGTACTAGCAGTAGCAGGTCACTACACTTCACCCGGCAACTGATGAGGAGGTCCTTAACTTGATTTCGTTTCTTTCATGTGCGCTACGGTGCTTAACCGGCCCGACACATGCGGTTTGATTTTTTTTTTCTTATTCTGCTGGGCTAGCTAGTTTTTGTCCACTGTAAATACTGTTTTTTTTTCGTACCGGACGCATGCAGTTCGACTGATAAATGAATTCATGTGTGCTTTCCTTATTATACCAGTGCTGGCCTAGCTAGTTTTTGTCGTTGGAGAGAATAATCAAACGGTCGAGGGATCAATAAGGCACACAAACGGTCGGGAGTCGAGCGATCAATAGGCACACAACGGTCGGGAGACAAACAGCATAGGGTATCTCACTAGCGGCAAAAATCACTGTTCTGACATGTGGACAAAACAATATTATAAAATAAACCGTTTGCGAAAAATTTCATTCGGCTGACCTTTTTATGTAGCGTCCGACAGCTAGGCGTCACACTACACTATGCAGCGCCCGATGACATACACTACACGCCTGGCCATTGTCGCATCCCGGACTGCCTGAAAAATGCTAAGTCAGTGTGTAACACCTGAGAGTTAGGCACTACACTATACAGTGTAGTATCCAGCGTCTATGCGTTGCACTAGTGGCCGCTTTAAGATGCAGTGGCAAATAGTGCTGCCACTAGTGCAATGCCTAGATGCTAGGCGCTACACTGTATATCTCTCGGACGTTACGCATTGACTTAGCATTTTTTAGCCAGCATAGGGTGTGACATTGGCCAGGTGTGTAGTGCCTGAGAGCCAGACGCTGCACAGTGTTGTGTGGCGCCTAGCTATCGGGCGCTACACAAAAGGGTTAGCCGGATGAAAAACTTTCGCCAACGGTTCATTTTGTGATATTGTTTCATTCACAGGTCAAATTTGTCGTTTTTGCCGTCACTAACTATAACTGTGCTCTAGTTTGTCTGTTTGTCCGGTGTTGTTCTAAGGGCATTTCCAACGGTAGCCATATTCGTCTTTGTTAAATTTTAATCGCCAAATAACTATGTGATTCCCTTTTAAAAACTATGATTAGTAGCTTTTTGTTTGACAGAAGGCAATTAATCCATATGCTAGCGTAGTTTTCGCCAAAGCTAGCCTTCTTGGCAAGAATTAATAAAGGACTGTAATAGAAAGCTAAACACCTTGTTAAATGCTAATCGTATGGCAAGAAGTAACCTTCCGTCAAGTGTCTAAATATATTTACAAAACTTTCGTTAAGTGTCCAAATACTAATCACTTTGCCAAATGATAACCATATGACGAGAAATAACCTTCCGTCAAATACCCAAATATATTTGCAAAGCTTCCGCCAAATGCCCAAATACTAATAATGATCGGGCTTTTAACATGCTAGGCTTCCACCAATTAACAACAATAGTCAATGGCCTTTCGCCATCCGCCGGATGAAGAGGTGGGATACGTGGCGACTTTTGGGTTTTCGTGAGGATATTCGGACTCCCGCAAAATTTCTCACGTTTGTCTTCGATTTGCATGAAAAAACACATCCAGACCGCTCGGCGGATCGATACGGAACCGCGTTGGACGTTGGATGACACAACACGTCCGGATGTATGTGGGCAGTTTGAGAATCGACATTGGAGATGGCCTAAAGGAGAAACGGGGGCGTGGTAATTTTGGAAAAAAAGATAAGGGCTCCTTTGATTCATAGGATAGGAAAAGTGGAGGAATAGGAAAAATGGAGGATTGGCATGCCCTGTCCATATGAATCCTATGGGAATGGAAAACACAGGATTTGGCACAAGTGCGTGTTTGATGGGAGCATAGGAAAAACATAGGAACTCAAGGCATTATAATATTACTATTTTGAAGGTTGTGCATTCAAACAAGTAGCCGTTGGTCACTAAACTAGCCGTTAGGTTGCACCAGTACATATACAAGCTCTGCACTTCATACAGCTCTAAGAACAAGTTTCGATTCATATGCACCAGAACGTTACAAGCAAGTCTTTGCTGTAGCTGAAGTTTTGCTGAAGTTTTTCTCGTACTTGCTTGACCGTCTCTGAAATCTGAGGTTAGTTCTTCTAATGTACATATTCCCTTTGCTGCACTTGCTTGGTTGTCTCTCAAATCTCAACTTAGTTCACCTACTGTACATGTTTCCTTTGCTGTCGCTGGCCATCCGAAATCTAGAAAATCGACAGCACCATGTCTGTTTTAGTTTCGTGGTTACAATTTTCAACCCACCCAGCCACCCCATAGCATCATGTCAGCAACAACCATCACCATCAGAGGCTATATTCTTTTTTGGTTTCTGCATGCTGTAACTTATTCAAACATATACGTAGAGGTAAAATGCAAGAAAGAATCAAATCAGGTGTCCTAATATCAGCACCCAGTTCAATGATCTGCACTAAGCTGTATCAGTTATCTGCCAAAAAAATCCAGAGTAACACTAAGTGACTAGCATGCCAGAATTAGTCCTTGTTGATCGACCAATAAATTACTAGTACAAGTTTTAACTAGACAAATTAAGTAGTTTACATTTAAACTTGTGAAGTCATGATAACTCAGTAATTTTCCACAGGCTTGTTTTCATAGCGTCCAATGGATCCTAGCTACTGTCGCAGATCAAAGAGTGAGGATGAGTTTGCTCTTTTTGTTCTTCCTACTTTAGGAGAACACTCATATTCCTCAAGGAGACCTATGCACACTTCAATACTCACAGGCGCACCGCGTGTAAATGAAATTTTAAATGGACATGAAGACCTATGCAAAAGGCACTTTAGAATGGAGACTGATATATTTCAAGATTTGGTTCAGAAATTGCGCGAGAATGATCGCCTTGTTGATGGAAGAGATGTCTCAGTAGAAGAACAAGTGGCTATATTTTTGTATGCATTATCTAAGAATGCAACAAATGATACTTTGGCAGATTGGTTTCAGCATAGTGGACAAACAATCAGTTACTATTTTGGTGAAGTGCTCAGTGCAATTACTGAACTCTATTATGTATACATACGTCCACCTTCCCTACACCCGCATCCAATCTTGAGTAAAGAAAAGTTCTACCCTTTCTTTATGGTATGTATAAATGCTTATGATCAAGTTAGAGTAACATAATTTCAAAATTTTACAGAGAAGATTATATGGCTTATGTACTTGTATTTATGCAGGATTGCATCGGCGCTATAGATGGTACACATATTCCATTGAAACTACCTGCTGATGAGCAAGAACCATATCGCAATAGGAAGCAAACATTGTCGCAAAATGTTATGGTAGCATGTGATTTTGATCTGAAGTTTGTGCATGTGCATGCTGGTTGGGAGAGATCGGCTTCAGATGCAAGAGTCCTACAGGATGCACTTAACCATGGTTTTCAAGTACCCCCCGGAAAGTTTTACCTTGTAGATGCTGGTTATGCAAACACACCACAATTTTTGGCTCCATATCGTGGTACTAGGTACCACTTACAAGAACAAGGAAGATCTCGCCAAAGGCCAAGAAATTACAAGGAATTATTCAACCTACGACATGCACAACTCCGAAATCATATCGAGAGGATTATTGGTATACTAAAAATGAGATTTCCGATATTGAGAGTGGCTTCACATTACTCGGTGACCAAACAAATTGACATATCAGTTGCTAGTTGTGTGCTGCACAATTTCATACGTTTGCATGATGGAGATTTTTCATGGCCTGAGAATACTACTGTGGAGATTGATCAAGAACAATTTGTTGATGTGCCAAGTGGAGACCACAACTATCACAATGATATACATGCTTTTAATTACTCTAGAGAAGCTGGGAATCAAAAACGAGATTATATAGCACAGCAAATGTGGGCACAATATGTATCACGAAGATCTCAGAATATGTAATATTTTATCCAAGTTCTGCTACCATTCATGTACTTGAAATATGAGATGCAAGTTGTAATACCATTCTTGGACTTCATGCTTATGATCAAGCTAGTTTTGCTGCATGCCTTCAGCATATCTCCTAGTTGTAGACCTTCCAAGCCTTCACTTGCTGTGATACACTTGTTGATGCTGTAGGGGTCCTCTAGCTTCTTCTCCTCAATGGCAGCAAATCGATCAATTTCTTCCTTCTTCAGTTTTAAATACTTCTCACGGAAGTCATCAGTAGCACTACGCTTCTGTTTTTTCCCACGCCTAGTGTCATGTTTCTCCATTTGTGTGGATCTTGGAGGGGCTTGCACATGCTGAATAGGTGTAGATAGATGCGGGGGAGAATCCAAGTTGGTTTCCTCAAGTTCTTCATCTAAAGTAAACCGCATGTCCGACTCACCGGTAACCGGCATAGTAGGTGATGGTGATTGATCGAGATCAGCCATCTGTGTCAACTGTGACACAAGGGAACTGGTGCATACTTCCTCTTGCTAGTATAATGGTCCATGCCTTGGCGAGTTCTCCCTTCAGCATAACGACCTAGAGAATAGTTCCAAAGACTTGCTTAGAACAATCCAACATTATATACAAAGTTTAGGCTGCAAGGTAAAATAGCTACAATGGAATTGTGAATATTATGTTGAAGTCACCTTCATAGAGTGGAGCTAATTCTTCATAAAAGGGAAATGATCTTTCTTTCCATTGGAGAGCATCCTTGCTGTTCGTACGAGCAGTAAAGCTTGCCCAAACACTATCAGGTGCGTCTACCATTTTTCTGTCCTTATCCCATCCAAAGCCACTTACATCCAACAACTTTTTCACAGTACGATAGTCTCTCTTCAGATCTTGCTCCTTCTGTTTGACTTGGTTGAGAGTAAATGACTGATCAAACTTTTGATTGAGTTGATGAAGAATATTATTCCATGCCTCCTTGCTTCAAGCATTCTGTGTCCGAAAACCAGGCACATCGTGATCTTTTAGGAGTTTAATAAGGTACAACTTCATTTGGTGACTCCATTTGGCTCGAGAGTTACCTTTTGTGATTCCTAGATATTCAACATAATTGTACAAATTTAGTTTCTAAATCAATAACAGATCAAAAAATAAAATAAAATTGCATATCTAAGTTTATCAGTGTCACCGTAACATCAGAACTTACCTATTTCTGGATGAAGACCTGTAGTCCCACCATCAACTTCAAGATCAATTGCACCATTTGATTGCAGATGATGGCCTTGTCGCTCAGACAAGCAACGTCGATCAGCCATCTACATGCATCATATTGTTGGCATACAATTTTTACAGGGCACAAATGATATTTGTTCAGAATAGAATCCTTGAAAAGGGAAATTTTAGTGCCTTGTGCAGACAAAAAAATTACCACGTGATGATCCAATAGCTATGAAGAAAATAAGCTCATGCTGCTCATACAATGCCAAAGAACCAGAGGAAAAGTAAAAATATGGGTACCATCAGGACACAGTCGTGCAACTCAATTGCTAAATAAACGAGCTAGACATTAGCAAATACATAGTGAATTGAGAATTTAGTCAAATCTGAGACCTCTTATTTTTTTACCTAATAGCTGCAAAGAAAATCCCCAAATCCTGAAATAACAAGCTCGATCTAAAAAATCAGAGAGAATCTACAGCAGGTTGCAAACTAATACTAAGCAAATCTATCTAATCTATGTGTATAATACCTACAAATTCATGGAAAATCATGGGAAGCAAAGGAGGACCGGATCTGGCTTTTGGAGTTGCCTCGTACCTTGTTGCTGGACTTCCTATACGGAGGAATAGAAGCAAGGAGGCCGGCCGAGGAGCTGACCAGCTGAGCAGAAGGCCAGGCAGCAGGCCGAGGACCTGGGCAGAAGGCCGGGTGGCCGGCCGGCCGTGGCGGCGCAGCACGACTAGGTCGATGCTGAAGGAACTGGGGGGCGGTGCTTCTGTTTGCGATGTGTCTTGTGAGAAGTTACGCGAGCGTTTATTTACCGCGAAAACTGAGCGCGCGGTGAGCGAGCGCGCGCGCTTTTTTTCCCGCCAGGATTCTTTCCAAGAGCTTCGACCTCTTGGAAACTTTCCTGTGAAATAGAGAAGGGGAAATTCATAGGATTGATTCCTAAGGTTTCTATTCCTGTAAATCAAACGATTACCAGAGGAAAAAATCCATAGGATTAGAATCCTATAAAAATCCTACAAAAATCCCATGAATCAAAGGAGCTCTAAGAGTAGTTGCTGTCGGATCCAACCGAGTGGCAGTTTTTCCTAGAAGCAGAGCCACGTTCCTTCCTCGTCGGACACAGTTGACCGGTCACACGGCATGCCCATGGCACATCGCCTCCGGCCGCCAGGGAATGAATATACACGCCGGATCCATGCGGCCGCACGCTCCGATCTTGAACATTCTCGGCCTCGTCAGACCAGCCATGTGCAAACAGAAACAGTGGGAGCACACATGGTTTTAGAGCCCCGCCACATGCGCGCAGGCACATTGCACCATCCGTCGTTGCTCATGGCTGAGGACACTAGATGACCCATTGTGCCAATGGCGCAAAGGGCGAGTGGGAGCCAAGAATAGTAAGAATATTTAGAGACTATAAAATCTTGAAGCAAAAATAGATATTTCAGCATGTTGTCGATACATAGCATTATATATTACATTGCATGTTACATTTATAGGCCAAAACAAAGGCATGAGATCAATTCATGATAAGATCAATTCAAACCATTTACATTGCTTTGAAAAAGCAGGATACATAGATAGAGATGCATCATATAAATAGCTCTGGTCATTTAGCTTATTGTGACTAAGATATGCAGTCATGGAACTCAGGTAGAGTGATCGCTGCATGCGCCAGCAAACATGGTCAAGGTTTGCTTGCAAGGGGGTGAGGCGGCTCGATCTACTGAGGATCCACCTAAGGAACTGACGTGCTAACAAATGTATACCATTGCGCCTCAAGCAAAGAATAGAACATTGTTAGATTAGGCGGTGGCTGCAGCTGGGCACAAGAAGGACCAACATCTGGGTGGATTGTTGTTCATGGTCTCACCAAAGACATATTGTATGGATTTGTTTCATATTACTTTTCTGTTCCAAAGTAATGAAAGAACCTAGAAGATATAGAAGCAACCTTGAATATGAACTAAAAGATAATGAACAAAGGATGTACTACACACACAAAATGTAACTTACCAGTTGCGCCCATGGCGCAAGAAGCCAATTAGAATTGTGAATTATGTGCATATTGTAGGGCATTGGTGACCATTATATATGAGTACCTTAAACCGATTGAAAGAGAAGGAAAGGTAAGGTTGTTTACATTGATACATATAGTTCAGATGGACAATCCACAAGGAAAGACAAAAACAAAATTTGAAACATTCACAAAAGCATTGCAAACTTTGCTCGAGGAATTTGTAGATCTGAAGGAATCCATCGCCCAAGTATAATATAAAGGGCAACATATCCTTTTTCTTCTTCAGCGCGAATGTTGTTTCATTAATCCTGTTTTGTTCATGCAAGGAACAAAGTACAGTGGCGACAACCGCAGGAAAACAGAACATCGGCACTGGCTCATAGCAAAGATGGAACAAAGAAATTACATGCGAGAATAAAAGAAACAAAACTCAAAATTACCGGCATGTTGAGAGTGAATTACAGTGGGAATACCACCAACAAAATACAGAGCTAGCATGATATTAGTGCCTCATGGGATCAGATAATGAATCATTGGCATCAAAAGAACCTACCACTACTTTACATGAAACAAAAAATATATGATTACAGTGAGCACATCATAAGATGAAGTTTTGATGTTCAGGAAACACACTGTAGCTATGTATATACAACTGCTACTTTACAACCTATCTTACATAGGATCGTTCTAATCTAAGTGAAAACATGTCTATGAGGCATCACAAATTACTGAAAAAAATAATTTTGTTGTTTTCGGTTGGTTATTTTGGATCTGTCACAATTTACTGAAATAATGATTTTGTTGTACAGTCCATTGACCATGTTTTCTAACATAAGTGTTCCAATTTAAAGTAGATCATGCTTGCACTTTTCTTCAAGGGAACACTAATTGTCCCTCTAATTCTCACAACCATGCATATGTATAACTCATATGTGAGTCGCATGGGATGAGATCATTAAAGGGCATAATATAGTATCTATGGACATATGACTAATTAATAGGCACTCGATATGAAGAACCTGAAACAAGAAACAGAAACCGAAGCACAAGATTGTCAAAGAATAGGAACAGTTAAGAAAAATATAGCCGCACTTTATTTATCCAAATCAAGTGAAAATAACCAATATGCACTACATGTGTGAGATAGTATTATCTGATATACTACCTCTGTTTGTTTTTATAAGACGTTTTAGACTTTCAGACACTGTTCAAAAACAACACAAAGCAAGTTGTCTGAACGTCTTATAAAAACAAACGGAGGGAGTAATAGATAAGCTAGCGCACACTGTCAGAAGCATAAAGCAGTAACAAAAAAACTGATTCATCAGCACCAGTGTACCATCTAAAAGTGCATTATTGTCTAGTACCTTCATTTTGTGCATAGTTTGGTGCATCCTCAACACCAAAAGCAAAAGAAACGCCTTCTGATCCGTCTCTAAAGTAAGAAAGTTTACTACCATAGAGATGTAGAAAGAGAAGGTCCATGTATGTAACTGAGAGTTGGATCATGTCCTAAACTGGGCACCGTCTACCAAAATCAATAGTCAAAACCAGCGAGCAACATGCTAGAGAAAAATCATAAGAAAGTTGATGTTTGAGGCTACTACACGCAAATATAGGGTGAGGAATTATCACCTATGCTACAGTGGAGTCCAATGACCCCCTTCAAAAAAATACAGATCAATCATCACCACCACAATTTTTCTGCAGGTATGAACAAGAAAAAATACAGAGAAGAAAAATGAGAATGTATGGCTTTTTATCTGTATTATTACTTAGCCAGTTTGTACTTGTCTAAAAAATAACAGAACATGTTATTATGCAGTGGAAAATGATAATTTTTTAAGACGCTGTGTCTGTGTGGAGCATACCTCAATTTGGTCCTGCAGCACTTTGATGTAGTCTACATCAATATCCATCGTGCCTGAAGTATTTGTTTGCTGCATATCCAAGAAAAATCTTATTAATATGTCTGTATTACACGACTTCTAGAGAATTACTACACAAATGCAATTCTGAAATCTGAAATAACTAAGGTCCAAGTCAACGACAACTACGACGGTTCTGAATTTCCGTGGGCAACACTTCCAGTTTGGATTAGAATCGTCAGTTTTAGTTGCACAAATTGAGTTTTCCTCCCTCCCTCCCTATCTCTCTTCTTTAAAAGAACCTTAAGTATTTTCACATGCTTTGTAAAAGAATAGATACCTCAAATGGTATAAACATCGTATCACCATCCACTTTAACTAATATTCTTAAATGGCTGGGAAAACAACAAATGTGCAGCCGGCTACCCTTGCAGAATAATTCTTGCAGTGCATACAAAGAGCAGTAAAGCTCTGGTGACCGTTGCATAATAGTTTTTTGAATCTTTCTTATCTAGCACAAGAGCAAGCTTATGAATGTTCACTACGACTTCCTCTACTTTGCACATTGATATGGCTACATCTATTCGTTTAAATCTAAACCCTAAGATATCTAGAAGGAGATTATGACCTCCTTGACCTGAATTTGGGAGGCAGATGTTCCAAGCTGACCTGACCTTGTGTAGCACCAAGTGAAAGAATCGAGACCTGCAATCAGTACCTACCTTATGAATCATGCCCTCTTACGTGAGGACGCAGGGCCTTAACATAGAACCAACCTTGTCGGCGCTGACAGACAACGGGCACATGCGTCGTTCGGTTTCCTGTGATCACGAGCGAGCGCCATCTGCACAGGGGCGTGAGGAGGTCCTTGATGCTATGGACGTTGACAAAGGACGCAGGGCGCTACTCCTGCAGTACGGCCCGGTGCTCGGCGTCAACCCTTGGGTAGAACCACAAGATGTTGTTCTGCAGCACGGTCAAGTACGACGCCAAACATGCCTTGCTGTTCATGTGCACCTGCTGACAGACACAATAACCAATAATCAATAGTTTTGTTGATATGAGCACTCAAAATATTTGAAAGCAAACACGTGAACAAATAATAGGACAGAGCCATCAGAAATAGCTTGTTCTCACTGCGAACTGTAGAACAAATGTGTAACCTTAGTAGCCTTAGAATATTGTAAATAAACGAAGATCTGTAATTATAAGAGGAATCTTGTAACCAGAAAGAAGTCCAATTTAATAGCCAACGTAAAATATTATTGCTAAGCATACTAAAGGAAGGAAAACATCTGATTTATCATTAACAGTCTCTTAGCAAAACAACCAGAAAAGCAAAGTACTCTGCAAATTGTGGTATGTGTTCATTAGCCCCAGTAAAATGACTTGCTCACTTAGAATCCTTCGCATAAAGTCATGAACCATAGTTCGATACATTTTTATTTGTCTCATACACCTCTCCTCATTTAATAAATGGATCCGGCTCTGAAAAATATATTACTAATGGTTAACAGAAAAGTAGAGTAGTCCCTTTGGAAAGAGCAAAAGGGAATAAAAGCACGGCTAAAATATATACTATTCATGCCCTGTCTCAACAATTTCTGTATCTCATCAGAACTAAAACCTGATACACATCTAATCAGAACTAAAACCCAAACACTCGATCAATGCCAGCATTTAAAATCCGAACACCCTACAATCCTGTAATGCAATAACAAAGAAAATCTGAATTGTGCCAAGTACTACTTATGTTTGTCCACCTTCATTCTTCAGCATGTCCTCTCTTCTGCCTCCCTGTCCTACAATACAAAAACCAAGAAATAGAGCAATTAATCATAGCAATAAGACCAGAAAGATTGGGTCAGTTGAACTAATAGTAAGTAGGAGACACGACGAAGATCAATAATTTACAGACATCTTTTGCAAACATGCAACGATAGCACCATTGCAGTACTGCTGCAAGTATTGATCACTAATCACAATATCATGACAGAATGTTTATGTGGCCATTCTTATCCCAAGTTATGCCACCTTCTTCTATGTGGCATGTTCTAATGCAAGTATGGACCAAGAATATGTCCTAATTACTTGTTAGCACTGCAAGATAATTAGAGAACATGCAAGTATGGGCCAGCAAATCGATTATATGTGCAGACACAAAAGAGAAAGTAGATACCCAGCCACTACCAGAATTAACGTAGTTGCCGACGGCCACATCTATGCCGACGGCCCCCGTAGGCATAGATTGATATATCCCGACGGCCTAGGGTAGGCCGTAGGCATAGAAATGCCGTCGGCATATGTTGATCTACGCCGACGGGGGCCGTCGGCATACTAGTGCCGTCGGGACCTCTGGAGGTACGCCTACGGGGGCCGTCGGCATAGATGATGCCGTCGGCTTAGATGAGGCCCGCCTACCCGGTAAGAGGCGACCGTTTGACGGTGTAGGAACTATGCCGACGGGGCTAACGGCGGCTGTCGGCATTGAAATCAAACAGGAAAAAGAGAAAAAAAATGAGACAAAAACTATGCCTACGGCTTAGCCGTAGGCATAGGGCTACCACGTGGAGCCTATGCCTACGGCTAGGCCGTCGGCATAGCTGGCATAGATATATTGACATCCCCGATCCTAGACGCCTCCACGTCATTGATCTACGTGCATTGCCACGTCATCGATCCACAACCGTGTGCACATCTATGCCTACGGCCATACCGTAGGCATACATCAGATCGGTGCGCGCAGATATGCCTACGGCATTACCGTAGGCATACCTGTATTTTTTTTAGTTTACCGTGGCAGAGATATGCCGACGGCATAGCCGTCGGCGTAGGCCTGGCGCATGCCCTCTGCCACGTCATCAATCTGCGTGCATCGCCACGTCATCGATCCATGACCATGTGCACAACTATGCCTACGGCCTTACCGTAGGCATACCTCAGATCTGTGTGTGCAGCTATGCCTACAGCCTTACCGTAGGCATACCTGTATTTTTTAGTATTTTTTTACAATACAAATGTGCCTTGTCTAAACAGAAATCATACCCCAATGGTATATCGATTCCCCCCTCATGGACGTCGCTGCCGCCGTGTCACGGAGGGGGGAACTGGTCGACATCGGAGCGAATCTGGTTAGAGGGTGGCCTTCGGGGCGTAGCTATGCCACCGAAACATCGCATGGCTCCTGATGCATGTGTGAAAGATTTGTGGCATGCGTAGACACCCGTCTTGGGGCTCCGTGGTGTGGCCTCCCTTCCGCGGACGGCAGCGTCGTCGTCACTTGGAGTGGGAATCGTGCGGGTCTGGTAGAACCGAAGGGAATCTAATGGTGGGTTGTGTCCAGACTGTGTTCGGGGATGTTGCTATGGGCAGACCTGTCGCAACCACGTGGAAAAGACCACTGGTCAAAGCCCGTCCGGCAAAAGTCAAAGGGCTAGATCTCCTGTTCAACTGGGATTCGGGGTGGCCTTCGGGGCGTGGCTATGCCACCGAAAC
>NC_041392.1:679942123-679942428 GCF_002162155.2 Triticum dicoccoides | reverse complement strand
TCGTGCGGGTGGGGTAGAACCGGAGGGAATCTAGTGGTGGGTTGGGTCCAGACCGTGTTCGAGGATGTTGCTATGGGCAGACCTATCGTAACCAGGTGGAAGAGACCACTGGTCAAAGCCCGCCTGACAAAAGTCAAAGGGCTAGATCTCCTGGTCAACTGGGATTCGGGGTGGCCTTCGAGGCGTAGCTATGCCACCGAAACATCCTACGGCTCCTGATGCATGTGTGAAAGTGTTGTGGCATGTGTAGACGCCCGTCTTGGGGCTCCATGGTGTGGCCCCCCTCCACGGACGGCAACACCGCC
>NC_041392.1:679902364-679939071 GCF_002162155.2 Triticum dicoccoides | reverse complement strand
CTGCCCCGTCGTCCCCACCCCCTTCCCGCCCCGCGGCTGCTCACTGACGTGGCCTTGGCCGCGGCTCCGGCGGTCCGGCGCCCCTTTGCCGGCCCTCTGCCACTGGTGAGCACCGGCTCCGGCGGTCCGGCGTCCTCTGCTGTCGTTTGTTCGCCAAGCAAGAGGACAGAAGTTAAATGCAATTTATTCATTCAAAACCATGGACTGGTTCGAGATGAGTCCTGATAAGTGTGGTGGTTGCATCCATCTCACTGGATTTAATTCAAACTGGAGAGGGCACAAATCTGACTCATCTCTTGTTAAATCCTTGGTTAAATGCATAGAAATCTAGTCTGTAACTGTCAATGGGCGTTGATTATATATCAGATTAGACAAGCGATCCACGAGTAGAAGGGATTAGTTACAAATTCCATGTTCTGTGGGAACAGAAATCACAATTAACTTTGCCACTCTGCTATGCAAATTTTTTGATGTGCATAGAGCTATAGGGGTTCCCGCTGAGTCCCGACGGTTGCATCCATCTCATTAGAGTTAGGCTCAATTCACATGGGTCTTTGTCTAACTATTTAGATTGCAGCCACCAAATTTCATTCTAGTGACATTTCAATTATTGTTTGTCGATCCCTTGGACTGTCTATCTTACTTTTGTTCACATACATTCTGTTGGCAGTGAACAATCCTAAAAAGAGTGCACCTACACTGAACGAGACATTTTTGGGTCTTCTATATCCGACTGAGAACTACAAAGTGTAAGTCCTTTCACAGTTTTGGTTATCACCTGTCCCAAGTCAAACTTCTTTTAGTCTTGACCAAGTATTTTGATTAATATGCTACTATCAAAAACATCAAGTATATATAGTGTGAAAATATGTTTTATGATAGAACTAATGAAACTAATTTGGTGTTGTAGATGTTAATGTATTTTTATATAATTTTTGTCAAACTTCTTAAAGTTTGACTTAGGACAAAGCTTGAACTTAATGTGATTTGGACAGGAGGGAGTAGGTTTCTTAAAGTTTATTCTGTTTTCAATGCAGGTTTGTGGAACATGGGCAAGGGGAAGGCTGACGGCGTGGGTTTCCTACGCAAGTTCGTCAACATGCCTAGTCGGAGTGGTCGAGCACGTAATCGTCCCCCCCCCCGACTACTTGATGATGACTCCTCACAGGGAGGTCGAGGGAGAGGTGCCCCCAGAGGAGGAGGGGGCGGGGGGAGAGCCCCTAGAGGGCGAGGGGTGGGGGGAGAGCCACTACAGGGGGTCGCGGCCAGAAACAGCGCACCCTCACCGACTTAGGGGTGTTGCCTTCGAGGCCCTCCTCTAGTGAGGTACCCTCCTCTAGTGAGGTACGCTCCGATGAGGAGGAAGAGGACGAGGAGGCTCGGGAGGAGGAGGAGGAAGTTGGGGAGGGGGACGAGGAGGAGGAGGTGGGGGAGGGGAACGAGGAGGAGGAGGCAGAGGAGGAGGGTGGTGGCGGGGATGATGGTGGTGGCAGGGGTGATGGTGGTGGCGGGGAGGGGGTTGGCAACAAGGGATGGCTGCGTGGTAACGCAAAGGTACCAAAGCAGATTCCTGCTACCGAGGAGCAGAAGTGGCTCATCGAGCCCACGGGGAAAGAGTAAGTGCCACTTTATAATAATTTCATTATTTTGCTTGTCACATGCTTATATTTCTCTTTATTTTGCTTGTCACATGCTTATATTTCTCTTTATTTTGCTTGTCACATGCTAATATTTCATTGTTTTGCAGCAACTGGATATATCCTTAAGGGGCCCGTATTCCCAACGGCCTCATCACCGTCTTGCTGAAGGTATACTGGCCGGGGCTGTACTGTCCGGATCCAGTCAGGCACCCAGACCGCCTGGTTTTGGCCACGTGCTGGGACCACTGGGTAGCGGCCCCCCACGCGGACTATGAGACCCATGCTAAGGCCGTGATCACTAACTTTTGGGTGAGTTCTCTTCAGAAGCACAAGTCCATTCTGGTTTCATGAATGATTTAACTCATGGCTTCTTCCATTCTGATTTCATGAATGATTGTAGAAATACTATCGAGTTCTTCCGGAGCACAAGGCCATTGCCGACCAGATCGTGCTTTGCCAAGCCAAGAGTAAGGCCCGCCAGATGCAGTACGAGGTGCGTTGGGTGGCCATCTCGACATACTATCACGACGCTCTTGGTGTGAAGATGACCAAGGAAGAAGCGCGGAGGACAGACATTACCTTGCAGAGGCACCAGTACTTGGCGGTAAGTATAAAAGATTTTTATTTCCGATGTTTGTGGTACATTTCATCATTTCGTGTTGACATGTCAGTATGCTTTCATTATGTAGGTGTGTCCAAATTGGTGTTATGGAAAAGACGAGTCCTGGGCAGCATTGGTGGATCTGTGGTGTGATAACGATGGAGCTTGGGCGGCTACGAGCATTAGAAACAAGGCTAACAAAGGCAGGGAGGGAATACATGCTCAGGGAAACCGAAACCACTTTCTTCACAAGACACTTGAGGTATATCTATGTACATTAAACATTTTCTTCTTCTTTTTACCATCACTTTCTTATGTATGACTAACCTCTGTTTGGTTGTTTGGTGGTGCAGGAGGAGAAACTGAAGCGGCCGCTCTCACACATGGAGGCGTGGGAGATCGCCCATACACGAAAGAAGCCCAAGCCTGGCGAGGCCAAGTACTACGGCAAGACCGCGGAGTATAAGAAGGCCTACTCTGAGGGGTATCTGAGTTTACATCCTGACACACCTGACCCCATTGCGGCGGATCTGGACGAGAGGGTGGTGGTGAGCATGGGGAAGAAGCACGGTCGGTCGCTGTTTCTGGATGCTGTGATCACTCCTTCTATCTCCTACACACAGCTCCGAGCTACCAACCCGAGCCTGTGCCAGCGCACGAGCACGTCCATGACCAGTGCGCAGTCACAGTCCCTCATTGCTGAGCGGAACTCTGTAAGTATTTTCCCTCTTATCTTCATTGCTCACTTTATTTTCCGCATTGAGATGTTTTGTGAGTTCCATCATGTCATACCGTAGGCCTACTTGGAGTACACACGTCAGGAGACCATGACGTGGCACGAGAGCCTTCATGCATACCATCAGCAGAGGGATTGCACGTTGCAACACTTCCTTGAGGAAATGGCGGCCGGCAGGGTTCCTCAATTGCAACCAGCACCATCTCCTCCACCACAACCAGTGCTTCTTACTTTTGAGGAGTTTCTGACACAGAACCCTGGCCCCTCGCCGGTTAGTACATCTCAAACTGTTCACCCAAAGCATACTGTTTATTCAACACAATCATATATCCCCTTAACATGTCTTTTTAACATCCAGGGAACTGGTGGATCTACCGTTGGTGGTGGTGCTGGTCTTGGCATCACTCCCGAGTCACGGAGCCCGGTCACTCCTATCCACGGAGGCGGCGGCGGTCTTGGCGGTAGCGCTGCCGCTAGCAGTGATGACCTAGGCTTCAACGGACTTGGCGGTGATGACCTTGGCGGTGGTGGTGGATGTCCTAGCGCTTAAGCCTTTGGGTGACAGTGGTGGTGATCATAAACTTGTGGTGGTGGTCTTTTAGATGACTTGTGGTGGTGGTCTTTTAGATGACTTGTGGTGGTGGTCTTTTGGTGGTGGTGGTCTTTTAGATGACTTGTGATCTTTTAGATGACTTGTGTGCTTCTTTAGATGCTTATGTTTGCGATGATGGTTATGTTTGTCATGATACTTATATTGTTGTGATGGTGTTTGTTGTGAGGATGATACTTATATATGTTTTGTATGTCTATTTCATCATATATATATGCTGTGAATTTGAATTGAAAGCAAACAGAAAAAAGGAAAAAAAATTAGACGCAAACTATGCCTACGGCTTAGCCGTAGGCATAGGGTTACCATGTGCTACCAGAGGACGACACGTGGAGGCTATGCCTACAGTTAGGCCGTCGGCATATATCTAAACTATGCCTACAGTTTGGCTGTCGGCATAGCCTGAAACATATGCCTACGGAAGAGCCGTAGGCATAGCTTTAGATATATGCCGACAGCCATGCTGTAGGCATAGCCGTGCCCACCGAGCTAGTAGACACCGCCACGTGGCAGGGATATGCCTACGGCCTAGCCGTAGGCATCGCCGTGCCCACAGAGCTAGTGAACGCAGCCACGTGGCAGGGCTATGCCTACGGCGTAGCCGTAGGCATAGTTTCAAATCTATGCCGACGGCTACACCGTAGGCATAGCTCTGCCACGTGGCGTCTCCTCTATGGGCAGCACTTGACGGCGGCCACCGTTAGCGTGGAATGTTGCCGACGGCCCTGGCCGTCGGCATAGATGTACGGACACCGTCGGCAAATCATCTATGCCGACGGCATCCCGAGATACGCCGACGTATATTATGCCGACGACCCTATGCCTACGGGGGCCGTCGGCATAGGCCTATCCCGACGGGAATCAGGGCTATGCCTACGGCCTGAGCCGTAGGCATAGGGGTTTATTCTGGTAGTGAGCCAATTAGCTAAAACTGTAAAAAAAACAAGCAGTTAAATACCTGACTATACTTGCACTGAAACTATTGCAGCATAAGTAGCTATGGAAGGAGAGAAGCCGGAGGAGGGGAAGGATCATGGAGACGCACTGTTGCAGCTGGAGTTGAAACGGCGCAGACAAGGAGCAACGGACTGTGGGACGAGGACGTGCAGGTGGCGAGAAAGCATGACGTCGTCCCCCTTCCCCCTCCTCTCGTGGCCGCTGACCCGTCACCAGCCAGCAGTCTTGTTGCTGCTTCCCTCACCTCCGTCTTCCTCAACCTCAACTGCTTGGGCTCAGCTCCTGATCCTCCGCCGCGACCTGGCGCCACGGCCAACGGGAGAGTAACAGAGAATGAGGCCGGCAGGACGAGGAAGAGAAGGGGCGAGGATCACATCGAACCGCCACGCGCAGGCCTCGACCGGCGGTGACCCTCGCCCATCCGACGACGCGCCTCCTTCTCCTCTTTCCTCTCTCTCTTTCTCCCTCCTCTCCTTCCTTCTTCTCCCTCTCATCTTCTCTCTCTCTGCCGTCGCCTCGCCCTTGCCCTTTGCTTGTAGGTCGCCGCTGTCGCGGGCCGGCGGGGGAAGCTCGTCCGCGCCCGCACACCTCGGATCGGGCGCTAGGTCCAAGAGGAGGCGGATCCACCGCTCCTCTCCGCTGGGCTGACGAGGAGGAAAACCCGGCAGGTTGGGGTGCCGCCATGGAAGGAGCCTGCCTCCCGAGCTGTCGTCTCCTCGTCCACGTCACGTGGTCTGGCCGTTCTAGTCGGGTGCGGAGGCACGGGAGGGGGAGAGGAAGGGGAGGAGGAGGTGGTGGAGGCGGAGGCGGAGGAGACGAGGCGGCCCAGAGGAAGGGTGGAAGCGGCGGCGACAGCGGCGCGAGGAGAGGAGGCGGCTAGGATGGAGTGGCGGCAGCGAGGAAAGGAAAGCACGAGGGAGAGGAAAGGGAAAAGAGAGCCCTCGGGACATTCATAGATGCAAAAAAGGAGACGTGGCTGATGCCGCTAGTTGGGCGCACTAGCTCATCCTTTATATATTTAATTTAATGCGGCCACCGAATGACCCTACTTGGCACCCCTCATCTGATCAATCAATCCCGGTACTGTTTCGGACCTGTGTTCTACAGACCTGAAACAGACGGAGAGGCGAATGCCCTCCCCACACCACCTAATTTCAACGATCCCGTCAACGTTGGCCAACCCGTTAGTTCAGGTCCAGTATGTAAGCGAGCAGGGTGGCACGCATGCACCCTGTTGCACCAGATCCTGTACCGTTGGCTGAATTTCATAGCTCATTTGAATTTACGTTGAAATTTATCTTCTGATGCATGATGTGGTGATGGGTGGTGGGCACGTCCACCATTCCTGGTTTTGTGGCGTGTTTGACGGAAACCTTTTTCGGATTTTTGGACGTTGGCGCAAGCGCGGAAAATTCCTCAACCACATCTCTCTAGCCTATACTGGATGTGGTGGACATGATGAGCCTTGCCTCTTAGACATGGACTCGAGCAAAGCCGGAAATGAAGCCGGTTGCATCTTTGTTGTTGTGGCTGAGCGACGCAAACATACTTACAATTACCTTAGAGTGTGTTTCGATGTTCCTCTGGCGAGCCCTACCAAATCACGGAGATGCCAAAAAAATTCGAACACTATCCAACCGCCCTCGTTCCATCCTTAAGTTGGTGACAAACTAAACTGCAGAAGCGCATGCATTTTGGTCATGCCAAAAAATTGGTTCCCAACCAAACAGGTGGCCCGAGTTCGGTCAACGCTAATTTTTTGATGAGGCATCTATAGGCTTCAATCCAAACAGCCCCTTAGCCCCTCTCATCATTACAATGCTATGGCAAGCAGACATGACTATGTGAGTTATGGCGGAGATATACTAGTTACATAAGGTGAGAAAATGATGGCGAAATGACATAGTTTGAATGACATCGAAGTAAAGCGACGACAAAGATTGGGGTAGTTTTCACAAGAGGCAAATATATACGAAAGGCGGGGGAAGTTGACACCATGTCTTGTTACATGGCGAGAAGGAGAAAGGACAGTGATGCCTGCAGAGGAAACAAGTGGGAGAGTGCAAAACACCATTAGGTTGATATGCCCTGCAACGTGAAAATTATTTGAGTACCACTGGCCCAAGACACATGTTCAGAAAATAAAATGACCATTTGATTAATATATTACAGGATTTTTCCCGTAGAAATGAATCGTGCACCCAACTAGCACAAATAATTTCGGGCATTGGCGCGTCTTTAGAGCAACATTTGGAACACAACTTTCTTGATGATGTGTTACTTACCAAAAAGAAGACTATGGAACATATTTTTCAAAATGAATTTCACACTTCCCAAGTGGGCAGTTTCTTCTATATGATTTTTTTTTTGAGAAAGTTCTGTATTAAATTATTCATGTTCAAAGCTAAAAATGAAATTGAAGGCCACAAATTCAACTTCTTCTGTGGGCCAACTGTTAGGCATGTGTGTCCAATCTTCCATGCTACGGATCCTCGTCCCAGCCCATCTAGCGTCCCCGATTGATATTTCCAACGCTGAAAAGATGAGCCCAGCCCATCTTGCCTCCGTTGGTTTATTGTTGCGAAGTTGAAACTGTGGTGGCGGGGCCCCTGATGGTGTACAATGACGGGCAGCAGGTGGTTCGTTCGATGATATTCTGCGACGCCAGCCATGCCTATTTCTCCTTCGTGGTTCTTCATCAGAGTCGGAGTTGCGCTGCCTGGTCGCCTGTGGCTGGGTTTGATGCGGACCTTCATGCATCTCCACACGGCCTCTTCGGTGTGGGTTGGGTTGACGACCGCCTTCGGTGCAGTCGGAGTCATTTGCTCAGGGTTTAGGGATGAAGATGACGCCTCTAGGGGAGGAGTGATGACGATGACACATGTGTGCTATCTCGACGAGACCCTCTTTGAGATGGTGTGTGTGGGATCTTATTTGTGTTGCTGAGCCGTTGTGATGATTTTCGCCTGATTCTCCATAATCAACCGGGCAACATGATTTTTTCGCTCGGTTTTCCCCAATTAACCGAGCACTCTTTTCTTCTTAATGAATGCAGGGTAACTGCCATTTTTTTTCGAAAACGTGACGAATTACCCTTCCCCGATGAAAGTATTTATAAGAGAAAAAATACGACATGACGAAAGGGAAAAAACAGGTTCTGATGGTTTTCGCCCAGTTCTCTGTAATCAACCGGGCAACATGATTTCCGCTCGATTTTCCCCAATTAACTGAACGTCTCTTTTCTTCTTAACTAGAAGAATGCCCCGCGCGTTGTTGCAGGAGTTTGTATGAAATAAAAAGTGGTCTGAACTAATCAACCAAGCTAATGGCTTTACAGTTTCTCCTAGAAGGCTAATTTGTTTATCAATATTTTGAAAATAAATAAATAAATTTACATCTCTATGTATAAGTGCAGAATTGGATGAAAACAAAACAAAATATGCGTGCATGTGTCACTTTCTTTCATAGTGTTAGTACTGGAGTATGAGACGCATGCATGCATCAGTTTTTAATTGATTAAAACACTCTTGACGCATCATTTACTACTATATGCACTGCATGTAAACCCGGTTATGGACAGCCCGGCCCGAGCCCGGCCCGAAAAACCCGGGCCGGGCCGGGCCGGGCTTGACATTCGGGCCGGGCTCGGGCCTTGTTTTGCAGCCCGAAAGATAGTTCGGGCCGGGCTTGGGCTTCACTTTTCATGTATTTCGGGCCGGGCTTTTGGGCTTTGGGCCAGGCTTGCACGTGCGTACACTGAAAAATAGCGTTCGGGCCGGGCTTTCGGGCTTCGGGCTTCATTTCGGGCCGGGCTCGGGCTTGAAAACAAGGAGTATTTCGGGCTTCGGGCCGGGCTCGGGCTTGAGAAATGAAGGTCGGGCTTTTACAAGCCCGGCCCGAAACCCGGCCCGGCCCGGCGTTTGCCCGGGTTTAACTGCATGCATGCGTTGGTGGCTCTTAATGGATAGATCCAATGGCTAATGTAGTCCGATCGAGTATATCCAACGGCTAAACTAATTTAGGTGATGTGGCTCAAGGAGAAGCAAGAGAATTCTGGGGGCTAGCTATTTAGATATAGTAGATGAGTGCAGAATAACTGCCATTTTAAAAAAGGATGATGAATTACCCTTCCCCGATGAAAGTATTTGCAAGAGAAAAAAATACAACATGGCGAAAGGGAAAAAAACAATCTATTTGTATTTGGAGATGGGAGGTATCGACCGCCCTTCCTCTTATTAGCATACACTAGCTGAATGCCCGTGCGTTGCCACGGAACAATAAATTTAGACATGAGTGGCTGCTAAAAAGAAATCAAATATGATTTCATAAATATATGTTTTGAGAACAGACATGTAGGTGGCATACATGTATTTCTTGCAATCAATTCGAAACAAATCAAACATACTTCCCTTCCATGTAGTTGGCTAAGGAGAAAAATGAAGAACCGACAAACTTGATGATACACATGCTCATAGTTTCCTGTGGGTTGGGTGTTGCTCCTTTGGTTATTTAACATCCGATCTTGTTGCCAACCTATTGAATGAGCCGAGTCAATTTCAAAAGCTAGTTTGTTAGTGTCCGAATTAAGGAGGAATTGTAATTCGTACTTCGGTTGGTGTAGTAGCAGTATACACATACACCTAGCATGTTTTCCAGTCATATCTAGACACGACATAATGTTTGCTATCTTTTGTTGTCCATTCTGCAAGGCTATTTGACTGACAAATCATCAATATGTCTGCACTTGATGGCATTGGTATCTACTATATCTAAATAGCTAGCCCCCACTACTAGGAATTATTTTGCTTCTCCTTAAGCCACATCACCTAAATTAGTTTAGCCATTGGATATACTCGATCGGACTACATTAGCCATTGGATTTATCCATTAAGAGCCACCAACGCATGCATGCAGTGCATATAGTAAATGATGTGTAAAGAGTGTTTTAATCAATTAAAAACTGATGCATGCATGCGTACATTTTTTATATGACGAGTCAAATAAAATAAGCCCATTTTGCACACTCCGATCATAGACCTAGTATTACACATCAATTTTCAGTTACTCTGAGTATTAGTTCCAAACTGATCAAAGAAGCAAATAAATGAAAAACTCATCGCTGAAACAAACAAATGGAATATGATATAAACTTCACTATGCAGTTATTGTGCTTCACTGCAAGGATGTTGAGAATCATACAAAAGACCCATAGCTCGAGAGTACCACAAAAGTCCAAAATAATTATTCTCAGTGGGCTCTCCCACTAGTGCAGAACCGGGCAATAGCACCGGTTCGTAAGGCCCTTTACTGCCAGTTCGGTAACCGGCACTAAAGTGTGGGCACTAAAGGTCTCCCCCTTTAGTACCAGAACCGGGCAATAGCAAATAAAGAGTGCTAAAAGGCAACCACGTGGCACGAGCCAGCTCCGGAGGCAGGGAGCCCTTTAGTACCGGTTGGTGACACCAACCGGTATTAAAAGGTTGGGGGGGAGGGTTTGGGTTTATGATTTCTTTTTCATTTAATTTTGTGTTTTCCATTTAATTTTTTTCGTTTGCTAGTATTTTACGATGCTACATATTGTACACGTTATGCATATATATAAATAGAATTTCTAGTAGAACCGATCATATACATATATATCATCGAATGTCTCACAACCACCATTAATTCACACATATATACACACATGTATATATGTATACAATTAGGTAGCTATATACAATTTTTCATAATTGGTGCCTTCGGAGCCAGTGGCATTAGCCTATTTGGTGTCTTCGGAGCACGACGACAATTGGAAGTGGTTCATGGGGGCGGTAGCGGGCAATAGTACTATCCTTTGGGATCTATGACCTGGTCGAGCAAAAATCCCGCTATTTCCTCTTGAATTGCTTTTAAGCGGTCCTCTGGTAGGAGCTGCTCCCGCACCTCTTTGAACTGTTAAGAAGGAGATCAATATGCATGTGTATTAGTTGTGTGACTAGATATCGATAATGGTGTAAAAATTGTGAATAGTGTTCTCATAAACGTACCCACTCCTGTCTTTGAGATCTTGTGACGCCCGGGTAATTAAGCTACAGTGATCCTCTGCTAATGATGCCACGTCACCTCGTTTATAGTTGCTAATCTCGAGTTAGTCACCTCGTTTATAGTTGCTAATCTCGAGTTAGTTCGAAACCGGTTCAACTTCAAATTCAAAAAACAGGCAAACAATAAAAGTTTCAAATATTAAAACTAAAATGTTCTGAGTGTACCAAATATTGCATAGATAATTATGGTGGAAAAATCACACATTTATAAAATGTTTAAATACTATAAGATGAATAAAACAGTAGCAAAAATGATTATTTAAATACCTTTTTTATTTAATAAAATGTCAAACTAAGTTAATTGGGGTCTAGGCTTTTTGTGACTATGGGCTAAGTTGTAATACTAATTTAGATACTAAGTGTATATTTTACTAAAATAGAATGCAACTAAAATAAAGCAGGAAAAAAAATAAATAAAAGGAAAAGACAAAACAACAAAAAAAGAGAAACCCCCCTGCCCCCCGGGCCTCGGCCCAGCAGGCCGGCCCATTCGGCCACACACCCAGGCCACCAGGAGGCCCACCCCGCCTCCCTTATCCCCTCCCCACCCCCGAAACCCTAACCACCCACGGACCCACTCCCCCCACTCGCGCCCCCACTCTCCCTCTCTCCTGATCCCGATTGGATCGGGTACCCATTGCCGCCGCCTGGAGTGCCTCGCTGCCCGGAACAACGTCGCGGCGCCCCCCGTTGCCTTCCCGACCCCCTCGCTGGACCGTCCTCGCCTTCCTCCTCAGCGGCCTCCACCAAACCTCGTCGTCCCTGCTACCGTCGACCATGCCGGCGCCGCCCCATCCACGGTCTCCTCACCGTTCGACCCCGAGCCCGCGGCCTTTTCCCTACGGCCCTCGTGAGCTTCCCCTCTCCTCCCCTTTCCCCCGGGCTGCTGCTCCCACCGGCCACGATCCGCACACGCGCCTTGCTCACCCCGCATCGCCTCACACGTGCGGTGGCCGCGTCCGGCTGCGCCCGTTGCCCCGCGCTGCGCCTAGCTGCTGCTGCGGCCACAACCCATCCTGCACGCACGCCTACGCCTCGCGCACCCGCGCTGGCCGCTCCCCGTCACCCGCCGATGCCGCCTGCAACCGCTCGCCATGGCCACGCTGGTGGCTCGCTCCTGCACGCGCTCACCCCGACCCCCTAGTGCGTCGGGCCACGCCCTACCTCCTGGTCACGCGCCCACGCGCCGGCCTCGCGCGCCCCCTGGCCCGCCCGCAGCTTCGCCGGCGGACGCCCGCTGCCTCCAGTACCCTGGCCCGACCTCGCCCTACCCCGACCGGCGTCGTGCCCGCTGGCGCCCCTCTGGGTGCCGCGGTGCACGCAAACGGGTGCCCACGCCCACACCCGAACGCCCGATCCGCCAGCCCCTTGGGGCTATGACATGTGGGGACCAGCCCCAGAAAGAAATGAAAAAAAAGAGAAAGAATAAAAATAAATAATAATAATATGATTAATTAATTAAGATAATTAGTTTACTTAATTAATCTTGTTAATTAATCTAATTAAGCCTAATTAATTAACCTAATCACTTAAATTAAATTAACTAATCTTGTTTAGTTAACTAAGTCAATGACTAGTGGGACCCACGCGTCAGTTTGACCCAGTCAACCCCTGTTGACTGCTGAAGTCAGCATGACATCATGCTGATGTCATAAATCCAATTTTGAATTAAATTAAATAATTAATTAAATTCTAGAAATTAATAAATTCTTTTAAAAATCATATCTTTTAACCCGTAATTCGGATGGAAAAACTTTGTACATGAAAGTTGCTCAGGACGACGAGACGAATCCGGATACGCAGCCCGTTCGTCCGCCACGCATCCCTAGCATAGCAAACACGCAACTTTCCCCCTCCGGTTCGTTTGTCCGAAAACGCGGAACACCGGGGATAATTTCCTGGATGTTTCCCCCCTTCACCGGTACCACCTCGTACCGCGTTAGGGCACACCTAGCATCACGCTTTGTCATGTCATGCATCGTCATGCAATTGTTTGCATTATATTTATTGTTTCTTCCCCCTCTTCTCTCGCTAGACACCGAGACCGACGCCGCTGCTACCCAGTACGACTACGATGTTGACGACCCCTCTCTCTTGCCAGAGCAACCAGGCAAGCCCCCCCTTTGATCACCAGATATCGCCTACTCTTCCCTATACTGCTTGCATTAGAGTAGTGTAGCATGTTACTGCTTTCCGTTATTCCTATCCTGATGCATAGCCTGTCCTTGCTACTACTGTTGTTACCATTACCTGCTATCCTACTGCTTAGTATAGGATGCTAGTGTTCCATCAGTGGCCCTACACTCTTGTCCGTCTGCCATGCTATACTACTGGGCCGTGATCACTTCGGGAAGTGATCACGGGCATATTCTATATACTTTACATAGTTACATTACTTGTGGTACTGTTTGGAGTTGGGGGCTGAAGGGCAGGTGGCTCCATCCCGGTAGAGGTGGGCCTAGGTTCCCGACGGCCCCCGACTGTTACTTTGAGGCGGAGCGACAGGGCAAGTTGAGACCACCTAGGAGAGAGGTGGGCCTAGCCCTGGTCGGCGTTCGCAGATACTTAACACGTTTAACGAGATCTTAGTATTTAATCTGAGTCAAGCTACTGGCCTATACGCACTAACCATCTACGCGGGGACAGTTATGGGCACTCGACGTCGTGGTATCAGCCGAAGCCTTCGTGACGTCAGCAACGGAGCGGCGCGCGCTGGATTGGACTGGAACGCCTACTAGGCTAGGTCTGCTTCCGGCCGCCCACGCAACGTGTAGGTGTGCTAAGGGCGATGGGCCCAGACCCCTGGGCGCTTAGGTTTAGACCGGCGTGCTGACCTCTCTGTTGGTCTAGGTGGGGCTGCGACGTGTTGATCTTCCGAGGCCGGGCATGACCCAGAAAAGTGTGTCCGGCCAAATGGGATCGAGCGTGTTGGGTTATGTGGTGCACCCCTACAGGGAAGTTAATCTATTTGAATAGCCGTGATCTTCGGTAACAGGACGACTTGGAGTTGTACCTTGACCTTATGACAACTAGAACCGGATACTTAATAAAACACACCCTTCCAAGTGCCAGATACAACCGGTGATCGCTCTCTCGCAGGGCGACGAGGGGAGGATCATCGGTTAGGATTATGCTACGTGATGATACTTGGAGGACTTCAGTCTACTCTCTTCTACATGCTGCAAGATGGAGGCTGCCAGAAGTGTAGTCTTCGAAAGGACTATCTATCCCCCTCTTATTCCAGCATTCTGCAGTTCAGTCCACGTATGATAGCCTTATTCCAGTTGATACCAATGCATACATATGTAGTGTAGCTCCTTGCTTGCGAGTACTTTGGATGAGTACTCACGGTTGCTTTCTCCCTCTTTTCCCCCTATCCCTTCTACCTAGTTGTCGCAACCAGATGTTGGAGCCCAGGAGCCAGATGCCACCTTCGACGACGACTCCTACTACACCGAAGGTGCCTACTACTACGTGTTGCCCACTGACGACGACCAGGAATAGTTTAGGAGGATCCCAGGCAGGAGGCCTGCGCCTCTTTCGATCTGTATCCCAGTTTGTGCTAGCCTTCTTAAGGCAAACTTGTTTAACTTATGTCTGTACTCAGATATTGTTGCTTCCGCTGACTCGTCTATGATCGAGCTCTTGTATTCGAGCCTTCGAGGCCCCTGGCTTGTAATATGATGCTTGTATGACTTATTTTATTTGTAGAGTTGTCTTGTGATATCTTCCCGTGAGTCCCTGATCTTGATCGTACACGTTTGCGTGTATGATTAGTGTACGGTCAAATCGGGGGCGTCACAAGTTGGTATCAGAGCCGACTTCCTGTAGGAATCCCCCTTCCACACTCCTTGGCCGAAGTTGAGTCTAGACATTTCGAAAACTTTTACTAACATGGATGTGTGCCTTACGGGCCCATGTCGCTATCTGGGTGGTATTAGGATCTTTTACTCCTCGATCCTTACTCTGGGACTCTGAACTCTCTTCTATTCGGGTTAAATGAATTTTGCAAAAATCTAACTCTAGGTTCTCGTTACCACTTCCTGCCGGAGAACCCTTTCATTACGGATGATCTACTGCTTCAACAGAAGATTATGACAATACTCTCCGATATTTTCTCGAGACCTTGTGCATGTTGCTTTTGCAATTCCCTACCACCGAAAAATCCCTATGGATAAATACTTACACCTGTCGTTCTTACTTTTATTCCCAGATGGTCTTGTTATTACAAGATACCCCGAAATACTCGTCGTTGTTTCGATAATCCTTTGAGCTTACTGCCTTGCTGTTCTTTGTCACCTGAATACCCCTACGGATAATTCTCGCACTTATCGAGTATCCGCTCATCCCCCAGTTGTTCATGTGTTTCACAATGGTCATCAAAATACTATTTGATCCTCCAAAAATCCTTAGTAGCTTATTGCTCTGCAATACTTGGCTGCTTGCATTAGGGATTCTTTCCATATGTCTGGCAATATTCGTCAGTATCCTTAGGCATCGTCTTTTTGATCCTATTGATTCAACATGAGTGCGAATGCACGCAATCATCAGTTGATCCTTTTAAATTATCTTTCCGACTCAGGCGTCATTTTAAACATGAGCTGGTTCTCAACAAATCCAATTGTCATCGATTGTACCCCTAAGGCTATTCAACTTATCCATCCCTAATCAGAACATTGCTTCTGATCCCTTGATTTGAAAATCATAATTCCTTTGCATTTGAGCTCTGGATTAGTCAGTTGTTTCCATAATCCAATGGCTTTGCATTGTTACTTCCTCTGGTTGTGTGCCGATGCTCACGTCAGCTCTGTTATGGACCAGCAGATCCTTTAATGGATTTTATCCGATAGTGTCCTTCATATTCAATAACCTTGTGAGCCTTCCCTCGGATACATAATGCCTTTGGTAAATTGTATCATCTACTTTCTCAACCTTGCTCTACTTTCGAGCTTGTGATATTTACTCTTGAAGCTTGTGGTATATGTTTCTAAGAAGCCCCTATGGGTTGAACATATGCCTTCTCTAAACTGTGGGAACTCAAAAGTTTTCACGAGTCATACACTTTTGGTATTTTGCCAGATAAAATTTCAACACTACAACTTCTTCGAAAGTGAGAAGTGAATGAAAGGTTATGCATTGGAGAAGTGGGAGTCGACCTTGAACTTTGTGTTCATGCCCATGGACACGATGTAGATCTTATCATTAAAGCTTCTCTTAAATTAGATTATTCCTTTCGTATAAGTTCATCTTATATCCGGGATCTGGCCTTTTGCAATCGTGGTTCCGACCATGTTCTCCTTTAAATACCATTTCGCGTGCAAGTTTAAGCGCTTGTCTTCTGTAGAGCAATACCCCAGTCCAACCTCTACTTTGATCTGTCATCGAGTATTACCCCCTCTGGTATCTCGAGATTATCATGGAACTGCATAACTTCTTATGAGTTCTTCTTCAAGTATTATTTGACTTTCGCTGCATCATCATTTGACTTGATGTCATCGCCGACCGATTACATCTTCATGAAATCTCTCGACAAATGTGTTGTGGTCATCAGCAACATCCTGAGCTCTTCCAGGATATCAATCAAATTCATGATGAGAATTACCATCCTTGCCCCTCGATGATTGTGTTATCATCGACAACATTCTTGCCTTCCCACAACACAAACGTGTTCATGTTATGATTGCAACTTGCTGTCCAGCTTGTATGATGTTCCACCTTGAAGTATTAATGTCCTTTATGACAAGGATGTTGTGAGGATTGCTCCACCTCTTAAGAATTCTTGGTATATTGATGCCTCTCACCATCACCATTCTTTCTTGGTCTCCGTGTTGTTTCTAACCGGAATACCGACAAATGGTCTGTGATGTGTAAATTCTAAACTTCTAGCAACCCTATTGCTTTGAGGTTATTGGTCTACAGTTTCATTCTAAGTCTATTGCTTATTGAATCATCATTCGAACATTGATCGTGCTACCTAGTCTAGATTCCTGGGTGCACCCTTCTATCATTGTTCAGTCGTGTATGTTTCCCTTGAGCATACATCATTATATCATTTGATCTGACAAATGATATTTCCTTGTTCACATAATTGTGGAAATCAATCATTTGGAAATCTCGATGATTTGTTGCTGAGCCTATCAGCCACCTCCTCATCCTCTCCTTGGTTTACTTTGAACTCTTGTGTCGGAACTCGCTCCCATAGTTCAATTCCCGAGAATCTTACAATGTCATCTCGACAAATTGGTGTTGCACCTTTCTTCTCAGGTATCCTGAGTCTGAGTTATCTTGACACCCATCACATTTGAATCTCGGTCAGATATGATGGTTGGAATATATTTCCAAGAGTTATAACATTGGTCTTTCATGACCCGGTAAGGTGATGTCATTCCTAGCACACTTGACCGAAGGGCCTAGTGTTATAGTTTCCTTTTTAACAAGATTAACCATTTTTCCATGAGGAAATTGAATGCCTTGTTTAATAAGTTCATCCTGATGGATCCTTTGTGTATCCAAAGTCTGACCTTTGCTTGAAGACCATGTCAATACTGTCTCGAAGCTTGTCTGTGGTACACCGATTTTCAACAAGAACATTGAATCGAAATGCCAAATGTTTCTTGCTCAATTATCCAAACACTGTTGTATGGGTAATGTCATGAAATTTCTTCCCCCTTTCCTAAAGGGTTTTCTACATATATGCTGTCGTGGATATCATGCTCTGTTTGTCCTTGGGAAGGATATACCACTGAAATATGTGTATAATCACATTTTCCTTTCCATTGTTTTGTTTAACCTTCTTGAGGTTTATATGATCTAAGCAGTAATAAGTCACTGCTTTTGTAAGCACCTCGGTGTACAACTCTGTCAGTAAGAACCTGTTACTATTGTTGATGACATTCCGGTATCCACCGATGGAAGAGAACTTGGCCTAATGGTCCGCCTCATTCAACGAGTAGGAAAATGGTTCTCTTCGTCCCTCGCCCTTGGTAAAGAAGTTGTTGCCGACATAACTAACAGCCTATCCTCTGACATGCCTTGCTTACATGATCGTGCAAGACGTCACCGCCCTTCCTACTTTTAACCCACATGGTGGGCCCATAACCCATAGTTCCACAGGATCGAAACCTGACTCTCCTGTACATCCCTGCTTCAAAGTTATCCCTTACGCTTGGCTTCGTAGGTAATTCGCAGCCACCTTCCTACTGCTCTATTCTGGTATCAGACGCAATGCTTACTCTCGCCGCTCTGAATCCCTTTCTCACTCTGGTTCAGACTTTGAGCAGCTATCTATCCGCTTGGACCCTTTCATTGTACCTTCGTATCGTACTCTCGATGTATTTTATATGTTCAACTCGAGAGATAATCTTATGCTCATTCATGGTTAACCCCAGATTGTTTCCCTCGTAAGCATGCTGTCGTAGCCGAGCTGCCCCTTACCTATTCGTAAGTATGTTGGAGTTCCCGAAGAAAAGGATGATGACTCCCTCATGATGACCTGAAGCAGAGGAATGAAGGCATCGATGTAATGGATCGACCTCTCCGAGAAGAGCAACCAAGACCGAGAAGTCTCGATAGAATTTCGTAGCCGCATCTTTCCCTTACTCCCCTCTTAAATCTCGGGACGAGATTTCTTGTAGTGGAGGAGAATTGTGAAGCCCGGGTAATTAAGCTACAGTGATCCTCTGCTAATGATGCCACGTCACCTCGTTTATAGTTGCTAATCTCGAGTTAGTTCGAAACCGGTTCAACTTCAAATTCAAAAAACAGGCAAACAATAAAAGTTTTCAAATAATAAAACTAAAATGTTCTGAGTGAACCAAATATTGCATAGATAATTATGGTGAAAAAATAACACATTTATAAAATGTTTAAATACTATGAGATGAATAAAACAGTAGCAAAAATGATTATTTAAATACCTTTTTTATTTAATAAAATGTCAAACTAAGTTAATTGGGGTCTAGGCTTTTTGTGACTATGGGCTAAGTTGTAATACTAATTTAGATACTAAGTGTATATTTTACTAAAATAGAATGCAACTAAAATAAAGCAGGAAAAAATAAATAAAAGGAAAAGACAAAAAACAATAAAAAAAAGAGAAACCCCCCTGCCCCCTGGGCCTCGGCCCAGCAGGCCGGCCCATTCGGCCACACACCCAGGCCACCAGGAGGCCCACCCCGCCTCCCTTATCCCCTCCCCACCCCCGAAACCCTAACCACCCACGCACCCACTCCTCCCACTCGCGCCCCCACTCTCCCTCTCTCCCGATCCCGAGTGGATCGGGCACCCATCGCCGCCGCCTGAAGTGCCTCGCCGCCCGGAACAACGTCGCCGCGCCTCCCGTTGCCTCCCCGACCCCCTCGCCGGACCGTCCTCGCCTTCCTCCTCAGCGGCCTCCACCGAACCTCGTCGTCCCTGCCGCCGTCGACCACGCCGGCGCCGCCCCGTCCACGGTCTCCTCACCGGCCGACCCCGAGCCCGCAGCCTTTTCCCTACGGCCCTCGTGAGCTTCCCCTCTCCTCCCCTTTCCCCCGTGCTGCTGCTCCCACCGGCCATGATCCGCACGCGCGCCTTGCTCACCCCAATCGCCTCACAAGCGCGGTGGCCGCGTCCGGCTGCGCCCGTCGCCCCGCGCTGCGCCTAGCTGCTGCTGCGGCCGCAACCCATCCTGCACGCACGCCTACGCCTCGCGCACCCGCGCTGGCCGCTCCCCATCACCCGCCGATGCCGCCTGCAACCGCTCGCCATGGCCACGCTGGTGGCTCGCTCCTGCACGCGCTCACCCCGACCCCCTAGTGCGTCGGGGCATGCCCTACCTCCTGGTCACGCGCCCACGCGCCGGCCTCGCGCGCCCCCTGGCCCGCCCGCAGCTTCGCCGGCGGACGCCCGCTGCCTCCAGTACCCTGGCCCGACCTCGCCCTACCCCGACCGGTGTCGTGCCCGTCGGCGCCCCTCTGGGTGCCACGGTGCACGCAAACGGGCGCCCACGCCCGCACGCCCGCACCCGAACGCCCGATCCGCCAGCCCCTTGGGGCTATGACATGTGGGGCCCAGCCCAGAAAGAAATGAAAAAAAGGAGAAAGAATAAAAATAAATAATAATAATATGATTAATTAATTAAGATAATTAGTTTACTTAATTAATCTTGTTAATTAATCTAATTAAGCCTAATTAATTAACCTAATCACTTAAATTAAATTAACTAACCTTGTTTAGTTAACTAAGTCAATGACCAGTGGGACCCACGCGTCAGTTTGACCCAGTCAACCCCTGTTGCTGACGTCAGCATGACATCATGCTGATGTCATAAATCCAATTTCGAATTAAATTAAATAATTAATTAAATTCTAGAAATTAATAAATTCTTTTAAAAATCATATCTTTTAACCCGTAACTCGGATGGAAAAACTTTGTACATGAAAGTTGCTCAGGACGACGAGACGAATCCGGATACGCAGCCCGTTCGTCCGCCACGCATCCCTAGCATAGCAAACACGCAAATTTCCTCCTCTGGTTCGTTTGTCCAAAAACGCGGAACACCGGGGATAATTTCCCGGATGTTTCCTCCCTTCACCGGTACCACCTCGTACCGCGTTAGGGCACACCTAGCATCACGCTTTGTCATGTCATGCATCGTCATGCAATTGTTTGCATTATATTTATTGTTTCTTCCCCCTCTTCTCTCGCTAGACACCGAGACCGATGCCGCTGCTACCCAGTACGACTACGGTGTTGACGACCCCTCTCTCTTGCCAGAGCAACCAGGCAAGCCCCCCCTTTGATCACCAGATATCGCCTACTCTTCCCTATACTGCTTGCATTAGAGTAGTGTAGCATGTTACTGCTTTCCATTATTCCTATCCTGATGCATAGCCTGTCCTTGCTACTACTGTTGTTACCATTACCTGCTATCCTACTGCTTAGTATAGGATGCTAGTGTTCCATCAGTGGCCCTACACTCTTGTCCGTCTGCCATGCTATACTACTGGGCCGTGATCACTTCGGGAGGTGATCACGGGCATATTCTATATACTTTACATAGTTACATTACCTGTGGTACTATTCGGAGTTAGGGTTGAAGGGCAGGTGGCTCCATCTCGGTAGAGGTGGGCCTGGGTTCCCGACGGCCCCCGACTGTTACTTTGAGGCGGAGCGACAGGGTAGGTTGAGACCACCTAGGAGAGAGGTGGGCCTAGCCCTGGTCGGCGTTCGCAGATACTTAACACGTTTAACGAGATCTTGGTATTTGATCTGAGTCTGGCTACTGGCCTATACGCACTAACCATCTACGCGGGGACAGTTATGGGCACTCGGCGTCATGGTATCAGCTGAAGCCTTCGTGACGTCAGCAACGGAGCGACGCGCGCTGGATTGGACTGGAACGCCTACTAGGCTAGGTCTGCTTCCGGCCGCCCACGCAACGTGCAGGTGTGCTAAGGGCGATGGGCCCAGACCCCTGGGCGCTTAGGTTTAGACCGGTGTGCTGACCTCTCTGTTGGTCTAGGTGGGGCTGCGACGTGTTGATCTTCCGAGGCCAGGCATGACCCAGAAAAGTGTGTCCGGCCAATTGGATCGAGCGTGTTGGGTTATGTGGTGCACCCCTGCAGGGAAGTTAATCTATTCGAATAGCCGTGATCTTTGGTAATAGGACGACTTGGAGTTGTACCTTGACCTTATGACAACTAGAACCGGATACTTAATAAAACACACCCTTCCAAGTGCCAGATACAACCGGTGATCGCTCTCTCGCAGGGCGACGAGGGGAGGATCATCGGTTAGGATTATGCTATGTGATGATACTTGGAGGACTTCAATCTACTCTCTTCTACATGCTGCAAGACGGAGGCTGCCAGAAGTGTAGTCTTCGAAAGGACTAGCTATCCCCCTCTTATTTCCGGCATTCTGCAGTTCAGTCCATATATGATAGCCTTATTCCAGTTGATACCAATGCATACATATGTAGTGTAGCTCCTTGCTTGCGAGTACTTTGGATGAGTACTCACGGTTGCTTTCTCCCTCTTTTCCCCCTATCCCTTCTACCTGGTTGTCGCAACCAGATGTTGGAGCCCAGGAGCCAGATGCCACCTTCGACGACGACTCCTACTACACTGGAGGTGCCTACTACTACGTGCTGCCCGCTGACGACAACCAGGAATAGTTTAGGAGGATCCCAGGCAGGAGGCCTGCGCCTCTTTCGATCTGTATCCCAGTTTGTGCTAGCCTTCTTAAGGCAAACTTGTTTAACTTATGTATGTACTCAGATATTGTTGCTTCCGCTGACTCGTCTATGATCGAGCTCTTGTATTCGAGCCTTCGAGGCCCCTGGCTTGTAATATGATGCTTGTATGACTTATTTTATTTGTAGAGTTGTGTTGTGATATCTTCCCGTGAGTCCCTGATCTTGATCGTACACGTTTGCGTGTATGATTAGTGTACGGTCAAATCGGGGGCGTCACAGATCTGCTTCTTTCGGATGCCATCATGCAAATATTCTCGCAAACGTAGTATGCACACAGATTATTACCCGGCGGCTGCTTCAGGGCCTTTACGAGAATGGAATTTGATTAGATAATAATTAATCAAGCATGATAATTAAAGAGATGGCAGCTAGCTAGCTAGTACTACTTAATTACTTACCTTGGGTCGATACCATTTCAGATTTTTTTTTCCATTGGCCTAGAGTGACGCTGATGAACTTTGCCCAAGCCCTGCCCGCCGACAAAGAAAATGAATAAAGGGGTTCTTAAATAGTTCATATCAGGAATGACGAACTAAATAGGCTGAGATATAGTTAATAATGATTGAAATTACCTGTTGACTATCCCAGACACGATGGTGTAGTCACTTGGTTTTTTAAGTAGTGAGTCTAGTACTTCAACTGTTCTTCATCAACTTTAATGATTAACAAGATCCAATGAAATATGCATGCAAACATGTTTGCATGTCTTAATTAAGCGAGCATATGTAAGCAAAAACATGTAGCTAACTAGTAGGCAAAAACATAATTTTAGTACAAGACAGTGTGACTCACTCGAAGTTGTAAGGAAGTAGTATATCTTCATTGTATTTGAGGTGCTTGAAGAACTCTAGCATGCTTTTCTCTACACTTTTTTCGTAATATGGATCTAATTTCCATGTGTATTCATTAATGGTATTTGGGTCAACGTACCCAATGCCATAGCGTCCACCTTTTTTAATTTCATAAATCTTCATCCTGCATAATACCACAGAAAATAATATAGTGAGGATAATTACAGGTAATGATTGATCAAAATGATCACTACAGCTAGCTTGAGACTTAAATTACAGAAAGAAATCACTTACAGACAATAGCAACTGACAATAGATTTTTCGAGTGCATCTTGATTGTATAACTGAAATAGTTCTAAATACTCAACGGACACAGCTTTCTCATGGTAGTAATGATCCTTCTTGACATTCACCATGAGGGACTCTCGATTGGAAATCTTGGTAATGTCCATGTACCATTGATGCAATTCATACATTCTCGTTGGGAGCTTCTTGACCTCGTCTGGCTCAACCAAAGGTTGGCCCCGGACATATTTCCGTTTTATTTCCTCCTCTCTAAGCGGAGGCATGGGCTTGTTGTCGAGGAGTTGTCCAACTGTGATCTTGAGCATTTCAGCCTGCCTTATATGCTCCTCGGTTATTACCACATCGCCCAGCTCGGGAACGTAAACGGTTTGCCCACAATAATATTGGGCGCGCCTACTCTCATGTGTTGTTGGCACAAGCGGGGGGATTGATTGCGCCGCCTGTTCTCCCAGCTAGGGAACGGTTTTACTGCTCCTTTTGCCAGCTGATTTGATCGAGCTCGAGCTCGCCTCTTTCTGTAGACGTGCTCGATAAACTTCCTGAGGTGGCGCTCATAGTCTGTGTCAACAGGCTTGAGAGCTGGTGGTCTAGCCATACGAATGAAGTGGTCAATCTTTTCCTCAGGCACTTTTTCCCTTGGCGGTGGTGGCGGTTTCGGTGCAAAATGGGCTTCCACCTCGGCCTTTGATATGGTTGTGTTTTCCTCCTCGGACTTGTCGTAAGTCCTCTGCGGAAGAGGCGCGAGGCTGCTTGGACCATATTGAAATCGCTTGCCTCCGCCTGTACCTCCAGTACTACCTCGACTTGTACCACTATGCACCATAGCTGAGGCGGATCTCTTCCGTGATTGCTGAGGCGGCGAAGCCGGCTGATGTGTCTGAGTTGGAGGAGGAGGAGTGGTCTGAACCTGTGTCGGACTTGGAGGAGGAGTGGTCTGACACTTTGCCGGACTTGGAGGAGGCGGAGTGGCCTGAAGCTATGCCGGACTTGGAGGAGGAGTGGCCTGACGCGTTGGTGGACTTGGAGGAGCGGGAGTCTGCTGACTCGGTGGCGGATTTCGACGAGGAGTCGGATGACGCAGTGTCGGTGGCCTTAGAAAGATGATGCAATCCTTTCTCCATAGGATGATACGATGGTTGGCCTCTCCCAGTGTGTGCTCCTCGTCACCTCCAGGAATGTCAAGCTCTAGCCCCGAATATTGGTTCACCACCTCATCAACCAAGACACGAGCATAGCCCGCTAGAATCGGGTTGTAACGGAAGATTGCCTCGTGGGGATTTGTAAAAGCAACAGCGTCCGCCACCTTCATGGATATGTTCTTCATTTTGAAGTGTAGCTCGCAGTTAGTGTTCTCCATGATGTCATCCACTGGGTAGCTATCCAGCAATGCATCGCCCGGGGTGGAACCCGCGCTGCTTCTCGGCATGGATGGGACGGTGCTATCCAATGCTGGATCATCCGCTAGCTGCTGCAGCTGCTGAGACCCTCTTTGCTGGCTAAGCGAGTCGATCCGCTCCTGCTGCCGCTGAAATTTGACTACCAAGTCCGCGTGCGCTGATTCTAGGCCTTGAAGGCGTTCATAGTCCAGCTTCCTCTGCTCCTCCTCCATCTTCCTCTTCTTCTCCTTCGCAATCTTCTTTCTCGCACGGGTTCTGTAGTCGGCGTTCCAGTCCGAAAACCCCTCATACCACGGAATAGCGCCCTTGCCTCGTGTTCTTCCCGGGTGTTCAGGATTTCCCAGGGCACGCGTAAGCTCGTCGTTCTCTCTGTTGGTCTCGAACACCCCCGATCGAGCCTCTTCTATTGCAACAAGTAGCTTATCTTCGGCTCCGTCCAGACATGCCTTCTTCGAAACTTTGCCTGTCTTCGGGTCCAACTCCCCCCATGCGCATAGAACCAAGTCCTGCACCTGGGGGGGGGGGGCAGCTCGATGTTTCTGGAGTGACACCTGCATCCTCCATCTCTTTCTCAGAGTTATCCCACTTAGGCATTCCCACCGCATAGCCACCTGGCCCCAGCTTATGGAACTTATCCTTCTTTGTGGCATTGGCCTTGTTTATTCTCGACCGTTCCTTAGATAATTCCGAATCCTTGAATTTCACGAAATCGTCCCAATGAGCACTTTGCTTCTCTAGTGTTCCCTCGAATACTGAAGTCTTCCTTCCTCCCTTGACGTACTTGTCCCATACACGATTCTTGTGGTTGTTGAATGCAACCGCCATCTTCCTAAGAGCAGCGTCCTTGACTTTCTCCACATCTGCATCAGTGAAATGATCTGGTAGGGTGAAATATTCCATGAGCGTTTCCCAAAGCAGAAGTTTTTGTCTGTCATCGACAAAAGTAACTCCTGGACGTGGCTTTGTTGGCTCTCTCCATTCTTGAAGGGAGATCGGGAGTTGGTCCTTCACAAGAACTCCACACTGACGAATGAACTTGTCCGCAATCTTCTTAGGCGCTAATCGTTCGCCATTAGGTTTGATGGCCTTGATATTGTACTTTACGCCCTCCTTCAACTTTTTGTTCGGGCCTCGTTTTCTGTTACCTGAAGATTTGCTCGATCCGGATGGCTGAAAGAAGAAAGATCGATTTGTTAATATATCTTCAAGTCATTTAAAACATGTGATGATCACGGAATGCCTGCTTATATAAATATAAATACCTCGCCGTTCTTTGTTGTTTCAAGATCAACATTTTCTTCGTCATGTTCATGACTTCATTAATTCGGTCGTCGCGATCGAATATCATATCACCCTCCCCGATGTTGTTTAGATATTCAGAGCCGTCATAATCTTCTTCATTCTGATCATTATCTGGCCCGTGAGGATTGCGTATGATATTGAACAGGACCTCTTCTCCCTCTCTGCCGGTATTGTCCGCCATAGATTTTATTTAACTAATCCAAAAGAAATATATTCAAATTACAATGCATGGATGCAATCAATTAATAAGGAAAAACTGAATCAATCATAGTACATGATAAGCATCATCGAATATAATCTCGGATACATCGTCTCGAATAATAGATATAATCTTGAATACATCGTCTCGAATAATAGATATAATCTCGAATACATCGACTCGAATAATAGATATAATATCGAATACATCACTAGCTATAGCTAGCTAGCAAGCTAATAAAGATCGAATACTATAGAGTAATCTAGGCCACTCGCGGTTCCTGAGGTGCGGGCGGTGGACACCCAAAGAGAAGGAACCATCACTGGATCATAGCTCGGGTGATCTCCCAAAAGAACCTGCCAGGTATTGGAGAACCTGGCGTCCATAGCAGGCATGTAGCGATGGGCATGCTCGTCCTCCTCCCTGACACGGCGACGTACCACCTCCCGTGGGGCCGGCTCCCTCCGCACCGAAAGTGGCCCACGCGAACGCCACCAAAGGAGATCAGGGTCGACGATGGGACCCGGGGCCGGGTTCCTCCCCAAGCGTCGCGCCCCTGAAGGTAGCACCTCTCAGTGCCAGCCCGGCGGAGCCCAGTCCCGGACATGGGTCCTCTGAAGCAGGACATCATCGCGAACGGGTCGACGGCGAGGATGCGGGCCGGGCATCGTCGACAACAAATACTATATGCCGCAAAAGTAACATTTTTTAAATGATTGGATTGTGATTTCTAACATTTCTATAACTAAAATTGTATGACTAATTTTTCTTTAACATTTCTAACATTTCTATATAACTAACATTTCTATAACATTAATACAGAAAAAACTAGCATTTCTATATAACTAACATTTCTATAACATTAATACAGAAAAAAACTAACATTTCTATATAACTAACATTTCTAACATTTCTAACACATTTCTATATATAACTAACATTTCCATAACATTAATACGGAAAAAACAGAAAAAACTAAAAACTAAAACAGAAAAACTAAAAACTATAAACAGAAAAACTAAAAACTAAAAACATTGTGTGTGTGTGTGTGTGTTTCTGTGTATGTGTGTGTTTGTGTATGCATGTGTGTGTAGAGGCGACGGCGATGGCGTCGGCGGCGCGGCGGCTTCGATTGGAGGGAGGAGAGGGGGACAGAGGCTCACAGCGCGGGCGAGAGGTCGAGGCAACGGCCACGGCAAGTTCCAGGCGACGGCGACGGCGACAGCAACGTGGACCGGTGCGGGGATGGGGACGCGGGCCGGTGCGGGGACGGGGACGGGCCAGCGATGCGGACGGCGTGACGGGGGTGACGCGGAGTCGACGGGGACGGTGTGACGGGGGTGGCGACGACACGGGACTGGACGGCGGCGATGAAGCAGAGGGAAGTGGAGAAGGAAACTGACGAAATTTTTCGAAGTGTTTTCTTATATAGAAAACACCTTTAGTACCGGTTGGAGCCACCAACCGGTACTAAAGGTCTCTTTTGGCCAGGCGAAGCGGCGGGAAGCGCACCCCTTTAGTACCGGGTGGTGGCACCAACTGGTACTAAAGACCCCCCCTTTAGTACCAGTTGGAGCCACGACCCGGTACTAAAGGGGGTGTGCTGACGCAGGTGCGGTGCGGCAAGTTTAGTCCCACCTCGCTAGCCGAGGGGCGTCCGCACTGGTTTATAAGCCCCAGTGTGGTAGCTCTCTCGAGCTCCTCTCCAAAGCAGGCCTACTGGGCCTACCTGTTTTGTGCTACCCTGTGGGCCTACAGGGCCTTTGCGGGCCTGCATCCTAGCCCAACAACACATTGGGTTTCTAGTCGTATGCAGGCCGCTTTGGCCCAGTAGGTGGGCTTTTTTATTTTATTGTTTTTTTGCTTTATTTATTTTTGTTTTATTTATTTTTGAGTTGTTTTTTGCTGTATTTAGAGTTTCTTTGTGAATATTTTTGCTTTAGGTACAAAAAATTACAAACTTTCTGTTAGTGCCCGTAGTTTTCAAATTAGAGTAGTTTAAATTTTGAATTATTTGAAATTTCTGTGAATCACTACTTTGTGAATAACTTAATTTTGAAAATAGATTTTTCAGTGATTCTTTTTCTTATGTTTAATATTAGTGTGTTTTATCATTATATTCAATTTGGTAATGCTTAGCTTGTTTAAAAAATGAAATGCCTTTGTAACAGATGAGTTTTCGTCCGAAACCCTGATACTTTGAAAGAGATTGTCCATTTTGTACACGAAGTGCATCCAGTTTGTTTGCACATAAAATTTCTTTGCGTTTCAAATGCCAAATCACATAACTAGCTACCCTAACTATTACAGAGATTCCCTCCTGGGTATAAAACACAGAAGAAAATGATGATAGTGAAGCCGATATCACATCCCAGATCTTTGGGTGTGAAACTCTTTCTTCGGGTGTGTCCCTTTGCGCCGTAGCCATAGAAAATCTTCATCATTTAACTGGATGCTTGGGTCAATATTCACTGTGAATGGAGCAATTTCATCAAACTTTTCATAACCTCCTGACATGTCTGTCTTGTCATCCACTCCTACGATGTTTCTCTTCCCAGAAAGAAATATGTGCCGCTTTGGCTCATCGTACGATGCATTCGCTTCCTTATCTTTTCTTTTTCTCGGCTTGGTAGGTGGGAGAAGGGTAGGTGGGAGAAGGAGAGAGAGTCGGCGCCGTGTCGTTCTGATCCACTGGATGGCAAATCCTCTTGGTCGCGGTAGGATAAGTAGGTGTGCTGGGCTAGTTCACCTACTCTGGCCTAGTTACTTTGGTGTTGGCCTTGCGAGCCCGCGCCGCCCTTGTACGTGCTGGCGAGCTACCGTGATCTGTGGCCCGCATGTCAGGCATGTTGGGTGTGTTGACATCCCCTCTTCCTTGAGCTGAGGCTTAACCCCAAGCCTCCGCAGCCGGGAAGCGAGCTTGGACAGCGACTCGGTCCTCCCACGAGTCCGCCATGGCTGCCGAGTTGGACCAGCGAACCAACACTTGTTCCACCATGGCACCGCGTTGTTTGCTCGAGCGTTGATTGAGCACTTTCGCCGGCACTGCAGGTATGCCAGAGTGAACAACCAGATCACTATTCACTGGTGTACCTGGGAGGAGAGCGCGTCGCAATTGCGAGACGTGGAAGACTGGGTGCACTTGCGACTGTTCCGGCAACTGAAGCTTGTAAGCCACCACATTGACACGGCTGATGATATTATAAGGTCCAAAGAAGCGGAATGCCAGCTTGTGACAGGCACGGGTTGCCACAGATGTTTGTATGTAAGGCTGAAGCTTCAAGTAGACGAGATCACCAACCTCAAATTCATGGAAAGACCTCTTCTTGTAGGCCTGTAATTTCATGCACTGGCGAGCGCAGTTGAGGTGTTGTTGCAATAGGTCTTGCACGACGGCCCTTTCGTCCAACCAGGAGCGCAGAGCAGGAACTGAGCAAGCACTTGTTGTTGTGATGCCCTACTTGGGAGGTTCATGCCCGTACATAGCTCTGAAAGGAGACATACCGATGGTCGAGTGATAAGCAGAGTTGTACCAAAATTGTGCAAGAGGAATCCAAAAACTCCAGCGTCGGGGACAGGCTTGAGTGAAGCACCGAAGGAAAGTCTCCAGGCATTGGTTCACCCGCTCCGTCTGTCCATAACACTAGTAGAAAAACCCCCATTCGTCCTGGTTGATAAGGGCCTTTTGTCCTGGTTTGTGAACTGGGATTAAAGGGTCGTTACTAATGCACTAACCCTTTAGTCCCGGTTCTTACACGAACCGGGACAGATGGGCCTCCACGTGGCCGGTGCGCCGAGCCCAGGCAGGAGGGCCTTTGGTCCCGGTTGGTGGCACCAACCGGGATCAATAGGCATCCACGCGTCAGCATTTCAGGGTTTGTGATTTTTGTTTTTTTTGAAGGGGGGGGGGGTGGGGGTTTTGGGGGTTTAATTTAGGTGTTTCATATATTGTGTTAGCTAGCTAATTAATAGAGAGAAGTGTCCTCTCTTATGTCCGTGCTTGGACGACACTCTATATACGTATATATAGAGAGGACTAGACACGCTAGCTAGTAAGCAAATAAAGGAAACAGAAGATCGTCATGAACATATGCATACAAAGAGAAGTGATATCGACCACGTCTCCTTCTCCGAGAGATTGGTCGAACAACAAGTTCTCGTATATCTATCCGACACTACCGGCTACATATATACAATAATTATCTCTTACAATATAATCTCCTAATTATATATGAACACATGGTCCACATAGTATTCTCCGTCTTCAGCGATCACGTGGTCAAGGAAGAATGCCGCCAATTCCTCTTGAATTGCTCGCATACGATCTGGTGCTAGGAGTTCATCCCGCATCCGAAACATCTAAGTTCACGTGTAATACAGTCATCAGACCGCTCCGGGTGTTTGGAGCGTAGCAAATTCTTGTGTTCATCCATATACGGAGTCACCAAGGTGGAATTCTGTAGAACTATGTAGTGTGTTTCAGTGAGAGAATGTCTGTCCATACATATTATTTGTTCCCCTCCTAGCATGCCTTTTCCATCCAGTCTGCCCTTATGCCGCGATTCAGGAACACCAATCGGCTTAAGGTCAGGAATAAAGTCAATATTAAACTCAATGACCTCCTCATTTTCATGGCCCTTGGAGATGCTTCCTTCTGGCCTAGCACGGTTATGAACATATTTCTTTAAGACTCCCATGAACCTCTTAAAGGGGAACATATTGTGTAGAAATACATGACCCAAAACGTTAATCTCTTCGCATAGGTGAACTAGGACGTGCGTCATGATGTTGAAGAAGGATGGTGGGAACACCAACTCGAAACTGACAAGACATTGCACCAAATCATTCTCTAACCTTGGTATGATTTTAGGATCGATTACCTTCTGAGAGATTGCATTGAGGAATGCACATAGCTTCACAATGGCTAATCGAATGTTTTCCGGTAGAAGCCCCCTCAATGCAACCGAAAGCAGTTGCGTCATAATCACGTGGCAGTCATGAGACTTTAGGTTCTGAAACTTTTTCTCTGCCATGTTTATTATTCCCTTTATATTCGACGAGAAGCCAAACGGTACCTTAATACTGAGCAGGCATTCAGAGAAGATTTCCTTCTCTTCTTTGGTAAGAGCATAGCTTGCATGACCCTGATGTATGCCGTCTTTTCCGTGCATACGTTGCTGGTCCTCCCGTGCCTCAGGTGTATCTTTTGTCTTCCCATACACACCCAAGAAGCTAAGCAGGGTCACACAAAGATTCTTCGTCACGTTGCATCACGTCGATTGCGGAGCGGACCTCTAGGTCTTTCCAATAGGGCAGGTCCCAAAATATAGATTTCTTCTTCCACATGGGTGCGCATCCGTCAGCGTCATTCGGAACAGGTTGTCCACCAGGACCCTTTCCAAAGACCACCTTCAAATCCTTGACCATATCATGTACATCAGCACCAGTACAGTGGCGAGGCTTCGTCCGGTGATCCGCCTCACCTTTGAAATGATTGCCTTTCTTTCTTACGGGATGCCTGCTCGGAAGAAATCGACAATGTCCCAGGTACACATTCTTCTTACAATTAGCCAAATATATACTGTCGGTATCGTCGAAACAGTGCGTGCATGCGCGGGTTCCCTTGTTTGTCTATCCTGAAAGGTTACTGAGAGCATGCCAATCATTGATGGTCACGAACAGCAACACCTTTAGGTCAAATTCTCCCCCCATGTGCTCATCCCACACACGTACACCTGTTCCATTCCACAGTTGTAAGAGTTCTTCAACTAATGGCCTCAGGTACACATCAATGTCGTTGCCGGGTTGCTTAGGGCCTTGGATGAGCACTGGCATCATAATGAACTTCGGCTTCATGCACAACCAAGGAGGAAGGTTATACAAACATAGAGTCACAGGCCAGGTGCTATGGTTGCTGCTCTGCTCCCCAAAAGGATTAATGCCGTCTGCGCTTAGACCAAACCATACGTTCCTTGCGTCATCTGCAAACTCCTTCCCGTACTTTCTTTCGGTTTTTCTCCACTGCGACCCGTCAGCGGGTACTCTCAACTTTCCGTATTTCTTACGGTCTTCTCTGTGCCATCGCATCGCCTTGGCATGCTCTTCGTTTTGAAACAAAAATTTCAACCATGGTATTATAGGAGCATACCACATCACCTTGGCAGGAATCTTCTTTCTGGGGCGCTCGCCCTCGACATCACCAGGGTCATCGCGGCTGATCTTATAGTGTAATGCACCGCATACCGGGCAAGCGTTCAAATCCTTGTACTCACCGCGGTAGAGGATGCAATCATTAGGGCATGCATGTATCTTCTGCACCTCTAACCCTAGAGGGAAGACAACCTTCTTTGCTTCGTACGTACTCTCGGGAAATTCGTTGTCCTTCGGAAGCATATTCTTTATCATTACCAGCAACTTTCCAAATCCCTTGTCAGATACACCATTCTCTGCCTTCCATTGTACAATTCCAGTGTGGTGCCCAGCTTTTTCTTGTCACCTACGCAATTCGGGTACAACAATTTTTTGTGATCCTCTAACATGCGCTGCAACTTCTTTTTCTCCAAATCACTTGCGCAGTTTCTCTTTGCATCGGCAATGGCCCGACCTAGATCATCAACGGGCTCATCCGATGCCTCTTCTTCAGCTTCTTCCTGCATTGCCGGCTCAGCTTCTTCCCGCATTACCGGCTCAGCTTCTTCTCTCATTGTTGTATCATCATATTCAGGGAACCCATGGCTAGGATAGCTGTCGTCGTCCTCTTCTTCTTCATTGTCTTCCATCATAACCCCTCTTTCTCCGTGCTTGGTCCAAACATTATAGTGGGGCATGAAACCGGACTCAAACAGGTGGACGTGAATGGTTCTTGACGTAGAGTAATTGTGACCATTCTTACAGCCAGCACATGGACAAGGCATAAAACCATCCGCCCGCTTGTTTGCCTCAGCCGCAAGCAGAAAAGTATGCACGCCATTAATGAACTCGAGAGAGCATCGGTCATCGTACATCCATTGCCGGCTCATCTTCAATACACAGCACCGAAAACACCAAATTAATACAATACATAAAGTTCATACAACATTTAAATGCAACAAACAAATAACTCTCTAGCTAAAGAACTTAAATGCAACAACAAATGCGATCAAGATCGCAACTAAGGTAACAATTGATCCAACAACATAATGATACTAAGCCTCACTATGAATGGCATATTTTCTAATCTTTATAATCTTCAAGCGCATTTTCTCCATCTTAATCTTGTGATCATCGACGACATCGGCAACATGCAACTCCAACTCCATCTTCTCCCCCTCAATTCTTTTCAATTTTTCTTTCAAATCCTCGTTTTCTCTTTCAACTAAATTTAACCTCTCGACAATAGGGTCAGTTGGAATTTCTGGTTCAACTACCTCCTACATACAAATATCTATGTCAGCTTGATGGGCATAATTTTTCATAAACACGAAATGCAACAAGTAGTTTTAAAAGAGAATATACCACATCCGAATCATAACAAGGGCGAGGCCCGATGGGGACAGATATCAAAACCATGACACTATGTATAACAAACAACGTACGGGTAAGATAATTATACGAGTAACTATATATCCAAATCACACAAACATCAATTTTTTTATATAAAATTTCATGAACAAGAGGCTCACCACAAGGTGGTGCCGGCGACGGGACGGTGCGGGCGATCGACGGTGGTTACGACGGAGATTTAGAAGGCACTAAGTAAACCACACCTACATATGCAAACTAAGTGTTATTTTGACCTCAATTTTTGCATATAAATCAAATACTACCACATATAATTCCTCCCAAATTACTAAAACCCACAATTAATCACTATATAAACCAATGCAAGAGCTAATCTAGCAATGAGAGATGAAAGGACAAAGTTGCTAACCTTTTTGATCATTTGAATGGATGGGGGCCTGCAAATCTTGACAAATTTGGGGCAAATTTTGTGATGAACTCGAGAAGAAGAAGGGAAGAACAGAGGAGATGGAGAGGGGAAAGGGGGAAGAACAGAGTGCTGGTGGACGAAGGGTTTATATAGGACGACCTTTAGTACCGGTTCATGGCACGAACCGGTACTAAAGGTGCTGGAGGGGCCCCACTCTAACAACATCCTGCCATCACTCTCATTAGTACCGGTTCGTGGCATGAACCGGTGCTAAAGGTTCGCCACGAACCGGTACTAAAGAGCTCCTCCCACCTAGCCGTTGGAACCGACATTAATGGACACATTAGTGCCGGTTCTGTTACAAACCGGGACTAATGTGTCTCACATTTGACCCTTTTTCTACTAGTGTCCACGTGGTGAATTAATTTGTTTCCGCCTGCACTATGCAGTAAATTAAAATTGCACAAAAGTTTTTTTTCAATGGCACAATAGTTTTAGTAGTATCCTCCTAAAACTAATTTTTGTACTATAATGTTTGTTACTAAAGACAAGTTAAGAAGATATTATGCTGTAATAATCTATGCAAGCAGGTCGCCTATACAACTAAATGCCATTAAAAGAAATTCAGTGGCCTAGTTTCCTTCCTTGTAAAGATATAGGGTGCCGAAGGTTTCATAGATAAGAACATACTGATGCAAAACAAAGAGAAGGAAAAAACAGTTGACTCAGTTATATCAAATTGTTGTAATAGCCTTTGAGATACCCCGGGAGGCGATGTGTAATGTCTTTACCAAAAAAATGATGCATAATATCTGAACTTTTCTGATTTTTGTATTATTGCATGATGTGATAAAAACTTCCAGGTATCAGAAACTTTAGCACACACTCAAAGGATGAAAGAAGATTAAACTTCTATTTCTAGATGCAGGTGAATACAGTTCAAAACCACATAAAATTATATGGGCTTAAAATGGACTATGAACACAACCAGGCAAACAAAAAACAGGCAATATTTTTGTCCTTACCTTCATACCTCAGCAGCAAAATTTCTATTCGATTGCCAAACACAACCTACAGAAAAAATCAGTACATTACTGCTACAGTTGGTGAGATGTTATCAAGCTTAGTGACAGAAGAAAAACATCACAATGTACCATCCCTTCAGATAGTGACCTCTTGGAGTTAAGCATATATGATTTCCAAAACAATAAGTGAGATGTTGTCAAGCTTAGTGACAGAAGAAAAATATCGCAATGTACCATCCCTTCAGATAGTGACCTCTTGGAGTTAAGCATAGATGATTTCCAAAACAAGAAGTGAGATGTTTTATTTGGGACTCACCCAAACACACTTCTGCTCATTCTCTTGCTTAAACTATATATCTTCAATAATCTGCAATAGAAAATGGTGTCAAGAAAGACCAACTTAATAAAATGGGTTGCAGCATATAGTCAATAACCATCCGGGTGTGTGCCATATTTCTTTTATGAAAACCAGAACAAAGTTATTTATGTGCATCTCTAGTTATAAACCAACTGAAATTAGTAAAATGTCTGAGGTGAAAACACATAAAAATTAATGGACTAAAAAATAGCAGGATTGAGCACCACATCCCAAGTGTTGCATGTTGAAAAGGGTAATCGTTAAGACTTTAAGGTCGATCCATCATGAACAAAAGCCTGCACAAATTGTCAAATTCTGTAAAAAAAAACAATATTAAGAGGACCGTTAACTAACACCTCAAGGAGCTTTTTGAAGCAGGGAAATTATCATGATTAACATGATTTTTGACAAGTCAAGAATTGTACCTTTTCCAAGCTTGACCTCCTATATGAAGTATCTTATACTACCTCCGTCCCTAAAAGTTTGTCTTAGATTTGTCTACATACAGATGTACCTAGACACAATTTAGTGTTAGATTCACCCATATTTACATAAATCTAAGACAAACTTTTTGGGATGGAGGTAATACAACATAGCAAGGTAGCCTATATGAAATAACAACTGGGACAATAAACAGAATTACTACTCAAGTTAACCGACCAAAAACTAACTGAAATATGCGATTTTAGAATCCACTCCATTCACTAAAAATGGAAAAGCAAAACATGGACTATATCAATAAATCTAGTACTCCCTCCATACAGAAATATAAGAGCATTTATATAAGTTAGGTTAGATCGTAGCTTAGAACTACGTAAATTAGCACAATGAATCTAGATAAAATAGTGAAACCACCAGCTTGCTAGTTCTCTCTTTTGGTTGCCTATAGATCTCACGTATTGTCAGAGTTCACCAACGATTGCTTGTCCAAGTAATATAGAAATCCTAACTGTACTTAGCCAGGTGATACATGTAGCTCCTCGGTTTTATCACCGTGAGTTGAAGAAGTATAAACAGTAAATACATTACATGCCAGTGTATCCGTGTGTTGCTAGCTAGTCGATCAATAGAATCCACCTGCTAGTTAAACAATCAACCCACCGGTTCAATCCATCTCAAGGTAAAGCTAGCTAGCTACGTTGTTAGCTGATTTAATCCATCTCAAGTCAAGCCAGGTTTGCTATGTGTTTGTTTGCATCGACCGAAAAGCACCGGCCAGTAGGCAGAATATTGGTTTCACGGGCACGAAGCAACAACAACGAAGGAAAGGATTGAGATCTACGCACCTGTGACACAGTGACAGTCTCCTTAGCGGAGACACAGGGCCTAAAGATCGAGCAGTTGGCCTTCCACGCGTCCTAGTACCCCATCTGTTCCGCCGCACGGTCCTCGTCGTCAACGACGACCCATCGAATTCACATATAGGAGGATGCACACACTGGTGGAAAAAGGGCCTTTGGTCGCGGTTCGCAACTGCCATTAGTCGCGGTTGCGCAACCGCGACAGACCGTGCGCGACTAAAGCCCCCCCCCCCTTTAGTCGCGGTTGCTTAAG
>NC_041392.1:679793490-679901854 GCF_002162155.2 Triticum dicoccoides | reverse complement strand
GGGCGGAGGACCTTTAGTCGCGGTTCTTCTGGCCAACCGCGACTAAAGGCCGCCACAGGTTTAGGGTTTTAGCCCCCCCCTAAACCTGTTTTCTGTTTAATTTGTATTGTTTTATTTCTTTTGTGCTTTATTTTAATTTTGAAGGAGTTTCATATATTCTACGGTACTACATACATGCATATGAATGTACAATTTCAAATAAATTTGAAATTAGAACCAAAAAGAATTCAAGAGGAATATACAATATATATTCAATATCATCGGATGAACATATACAATTTTGAACAAGTTTCCATACATGATTTAATGCATATAAAGTTCTACGTCCTCGTAATAGTGTTCTCCTTTAGGATGGAGGACTTCCCTGCTGAACCATCCAGCTAGTTCCTCTTGAAGTGGTCGGAAGCGAGCTTCTGGACTAAGCATCCACCGGAGGTTATTCCTCTGAGCATTGGTATCACTCGGAACCCGCTCAGAGGTGTATCTCCGGATCATCTCACAGACATAGTATCCACATAGATTGGTCTCCGGTGGCTGAATATCCCCAGCATTCTTAGCCTTTAACATTTTGAATTCTAGCTCTTTTTTGAATTCACCGACCTTTGTATCTACGAACCGTCTCCAAACCCTACGAGGCAAAGAAAATTAAATGAACAAGAGAGTTATTAATTAGTTACTTGATATTAGGAAATGAACGAAATAGGCCGATCGATATAGAGCGCAAATGAATGAAAATAATTACTTCTGCAGCATTCTTCTCATGCCGCCCCAAAGCTTTGGATCCATACTCACAGAGTCGTGGACGAGACATTCTGAGGTGTTAACTTTAATTACTAGCAGAATCCAGTGGAACCTGCGGACACGATACATGCACAGTACGTCATGCATAACTCATCGATTAGCCGGCCACATACCATGCATGGAGTAAACAAAAGTGAATGTGCTCAAGACAGAAACACTCACTCAAAATGGTAAGGAAATAGAATATCACTTTTGAGTTCCTGCTTTGTAAGAAACTGCCACAGGTCTGCCTCCACGTCGGCGGGGTAACGCTCCAACACATGTCCATTAACGATGTGTGGGTCAATGAACCCAACATCATGGATGTTCCTTACTCTGCATTCCTTAATCTTCATTCTGCATGTATAATAGCGGACACAACAATATAGTTAGGACATATATATAGTGCAGGCAATATGAACGAGATGGGGTAGAAATTAATAAATCACTTACAGAACGTAGCAACTGATGATAGATTTATCGAGCTCGCGCAGATTGAAAAGCTGGAACAATTCACTCAGTTCAATTTGTACATAGTAATGTTTGAAGTGATGCTCATGTCTAACTTCCGCATAAATATATTCTTTAGCGTTTTTATTTTTTATGTAACCCTTGTACCATTTCAGCAGACCTTTCATTTGTGGAGGTAGATCCTTTTCCTGCGCAGGCTCGACGAGAGGCCCATTCTTGACATATGTAATTACTACCTCCTTCACTGGCGCCTCATCAAGGCCTAACAGTTCACGAAGAGTAATACCTAAGTTGGCGATGCTTCCTTCTGGCCTAGCACGGTTACGAACATATTTCTTTAATACTCCCATGAACCTCTCGAAGGGGAACATATTGTGTAGAAATACAGGACCGAGAACGAAAATCTCTTCGACTAGGTGAACCAGGAGGTGCGTCATAATATTGAAGAAGGATGGCGGGAACACCAACTCGAAACTGACAAGACATTGGATCACATCGTTCTGTAACCGTGGTAGAACTTCTGGATTGATTACCTTCTGAGAGATTGCATTGAGGAATGCACATAGCTTCACAATGGCTACTCGAACATTTTCCGGCAGGAGCCCCCTCAAAGCAATCGGAAGCAATTGCGTCATAATCACGTGGCAGTCGTGAGACTTCAGGTTTTGGAACTTTTTCTCCGCCATGTTTATTATTCCCTTTATATTGGACGAGAATCCAGACGGGACCTTCATACTGCTCAGGCATTCAAAAAAGATGACCTTCTCTTCTTTGGTCAGAGCGTAGCTGGCACGACCTTGAAACCATTCCGGATGTCGGTCATCAGGGTCTTTCAAACGTTGCTGGTCCTGCCGTGCTTCCTTTGTATCATTTGTCTTCCCATACACACCCAAGAAGCTTAGGAGGTTCACGCAAATATTCTTCGTAACGTGCATCACGTCGATTGCAGAGCGGACATCTAGGACTTTCCAATATTCTAGCTCCCAGAATATAGATTTCTTCTTCCACATGGCTGCGTGCCCGTCAGCTCCCTTCGGAACTGATTGTCCGCCAGGACCCTTTCCAAAGATGACTTTCAAATCCTTGACCATATCAAATACCTCAGCACCAGTGCGTTCCGCAGGCTTCGGCCGGTGATCTGCCTTGCCGTTGTAATGCTTGCCTTTCTTTCTTACTGGATGAATTTTCGGAAGAAATCGACGATGCCCAAGGTACACGTTCTTCTTACAATTTGGCAAATGTACACTTTCAGTCTCATGTAAGCAGTGCGTGCATGCATTGTATCCCTTATTTGACAGTCCAGAAAGGTTACTAAGAGCAGGCCAATCGTTGATGGTTACGAAAAGCAACGCTCGTAGGTCAAATTCCTCTTGTTTGTGCTCATCCCACACACGGACACCACCCCACAGCTGTAAAAGTTCATCAACTAATGGCCTTAGGTACACATCGATGTCGTTGCCGGGTTGCTTCGGACCTTGGATGAGCACTGGCATCATAATGAACTTCCGCTTCATGCACAACCAAGGAGGAAGGTTGTAGATGCATAGAGTCACGGGCCAGGTGCTATGGCTGGAGCTCTTCTCGCCAAAAGGATTCATGCCATCCGTACTTAGAGCAAATCTTATGTTCCTTGCGTCAGCTGCAAAATCTTTGAACCATCTGTCGATCTGTCTCCATTGCGTTCCATCTGCGGTGTGTCTCAACTCCCCGTCCGACTTACGGTCCTCTTTGTGCCATCGCAACAACTTGGCATGCTCTTTGTTCCTGAACAGACGTTTCAACCGTGGTATTATAGGAGCATACCACATCACCTTGGCGGGAACCCTCTTCCTGGGTTTCTGGCCCTCAACATCGTCACCAGGGTCATCGCCTCTGATCTTATAACGCAATGCAGTGCATACCGGGCATTCATTCAAATTCTCGTATTCACCGCGGTAGAGGATGCAGTCGTTGATGCATGCATGTATCTTCAGAACCTCTAAACCTAGAGGGAAGACAACCTTCTTTGCTTCGTACGTACTGGCGGGCAACTCGTTATCCTTTGGAAACATATTCTTCAACATTTTCAGCAAGTTTTCAAATGCCGAGTCAGCTACACCTGCCTCTGCCTTCCATTTCAGCAAATCCAGTGTGCAGCCCAGCTTTTTCAGACCATCATCGCATCCGGGGTACAGCGCCTTTCTGTGATCCTCTAACATGCGATCCAAATTCTCCCTCTCCTTTTCAGTTTCGCAGCGTCTCCGTGCATCAGCAATGGTCCGACCAAGATCATCAACGGGATCATCACGTGCCTCTTCTTCACCTTCCCCTTCACCTTCAGCATCCTTCATGAAAGTATCACCGAAATGAGCAAGATAGCTTTCATCGATGAAATCATCCCCTTCTTCATCTTCTTCCATTATAACCCCTCTTTCTCCATGCTTGGTCCAACAATTATAGCTTGGCATGAAACCGTGCCGAAGCAGATGCATGTGAACATCTCTTGAGGAAGAGTAACCCTTCTGATTCTTACAGATAACACATGGACAGATAACAAAACCCCCCTGCTTGTTCGCATTAGCCACTACGAGGAAATCTTTCAAACCCGTAGTGAACTCGCCGGAGAGTCGGTTACCGTACATCCATTGCCGATTCATCTGCATTATTATAATATAAAATATATAATTAACCATCATGCATTTGTTAAACTAACTAGCTACAAACAATATAAATTAAACAATGAACTGCAGACATGCATATTTTATCAATGACACACATGCATGAAAGGTTCAAGTTGCTAACCGCGATCGAGGAGGAAAAAATAAATGAGGAACCTCAAGTGTGGCTCCAACACTTCATATCATGTTTGTTTCACCCTCTTAGGGTATTTCATCAAACACCTTGTGTGCATAAGAGGCACCAAAAGCAAACCTACACCCCCTTGTGAAGCTTGTGAAGAGAAGTGGCACCAAATGGCTAAGTGAGTGTGCTGAACTGGTATATATAGGGGAGGAGCTTTAGTCGCGGTTGGCCTGGCCAACCGCGACTAAAGGCCTTTGCGCACCTTTAGTCGCGGTTGGCCTGGCCAACCGCGACTAAAGCCCCTCACGTGCACCAGCTGGCCACCGAGCGCCCTGGGCCCAGGCCTTTGGTCGCGGTTCGTCTGCCGAACCGCGACTAAAGACTTCATTAGTCGCGGTTCCTACACTTTCGCGACTAATAGGGCTGGACGGAAGCCTCTTTTTCTACCAGTGACACCCTCCTCGCATAGTTTCACGCCACAGACCCAAATCGTGGAAGCTGCCGGCTGTGGAACACGTCTTGGAGCAAGTGGATGGAGGGCAGAGGCAGACCAAGGCTCAACGGTGAGAAAGTGAGAGGGCGGGAGGGCGAGCCGTTAGCCCGTTACCCCTCGTCTAAACTAAAACCAAATGTGTCAGAACTCAGAACCAAAGAGTTGAAGAATCCAGCTTCAAAGGATGTACACTTTTGAAGGAATCTCACCGTGTAAGAAGTCGGAGAGGCTGCCCTTGGGAATGTAATCGAAGACGAGCAGCTTCTTCCCCTTGGGGCCGAGGTAGTAGGCTCTGAGCGAGAGCATGTTGGGATGTCGGACGTTACCGAGCGCCACCACCGCAGTCCCGAACTCCTCCTGGCCTCCCACAGCCGCTCAGATCCACCATGCTGCCGTCCTCCAGCATCGCCTTGTACACCGTGCCGTACGTGATCTTCCCCATGATCTCTGCCGTGGTGCATAGCAGGTCATCGGCCGTGAACGCCAGCGGCCCGTCGAAGTGCATCAGCTTGCCACCCACGTCGCAGCCAGACTCCGCCTCGGACGCCCCCGGCTTCTTGCCTCGCCCGGCAGCTGCAGCGGCGCCGGCGCCGGTGTCCTTGTTTGACGACTGCTTCCTGCTCCGTGCTTCAGTGTATGAAGGGCAGAGGCGGAGCAGGGCTCAACGGTTCGGTAACGGGCTCGGGCTTGCATTTTGACCATTGAGACCTGATCCGGCCCGACAAATGCCTAGGTCTAGTGCGGGAGGAAGAAGAGAAGGAAGGAGAAGGGATGGGAAGAGAGGTGGACTAACACACCGACCGAGCCGAAAAGATACATTTACATGGCCAGCCGAACGAATAATAGACACGTGAAGTATGACACAGTCCAAAGAATGAAAATCGGAGTTTGTTACAAACTTTACAAACTACAACACCTCACCCTAAAGCCAACTATCTACTAGTAGATCAACTTCTGTCGGCATATCAGGGATGCAGCCCAAAGCCAGTCAAGTGATCAAAGGAACATCATCCACGTTAACATGCTTACACACCAAATCATTGCAGCAGGGAAACTGACAAGAGGTGTAAATACCCACAACAGGAATAATCATACGAGATAGGACATAAAGGTAAAATAAAAGCCACAAACAAGAGGATAGAATGAAGTTGATCAAACTATCAGAGAGTGGTGCCAGCAGAACATCTTCATTTCTCATCCATTAGCCGCTAGTAATCCGCATGACTCCAGGGCGCCATCCATGCGAAGTATTGAACGCCTCACTTGTCACCGTTCTAGAAGTTTTACCCCCACATCAACTCCCTTTGATCTTCCTGTTTTTCTGCAATATTGACCAAGAACTTGTAAGAGCAAAATTTATGAAGAATCACAAAAGGACCAAGCATGCATCCTCTTGCGGGCAAAGCATACAACACTTCTACAGGTCTTGATACCATAGCAGTGCAGAAATGCCCACATAGAGCTTCATCTTTTTTTCCTTCCCAAATTGAGGAAGCCAAATGGAAAAAACATTTTTAACATGAACAACAATAGAAGGTACACTTAAAGTGTAATATGAACTGATAAATTGTATTTCATCGAGACAGACTTGGGAAAAGGTAAGTAGCAGTTACTGAGTGGCGCTCGAAAGAGGCAAACTCGTGAAGGAGTGAAGTATGTAGTTTGATCGTAAAAGTGACTTAGTTGTTTCATGCCCAACATGACGACGAGGTATGTCATTGAAGCGATGATACAATGAAGTGGAGTCCTTAGAGGAGCCGGCCGGATGTGCCAGAGATCAACAAAGCGACGAGGTCAGTGTTGCGGTATATTAGCATCAGTGCCGTGACCGAGTCCGAGTAGCGGCGAAGTTGGTGCACAGAGCCACGGAGTGATAATGTAACCTGTGTATGGATAATAGCAGAAGCAATGTAATAATCTGTTGAAGTAATTTGATATGTGCTGAATAAGTTGGTTAAATAACACCCATAGTGTGCGAGGGTCTTGCTGGTTCGGGACCAACAAGAGTCTGACAGAGCGAATGATCCAATCAAAGTTGTCGAAGTGAAGGATCCAACTGAACTCATTGGAGTACTGGACTCAAACGAAGCAGAAGTGTAATGTTCCGATTGAGTTGTAGCCACGGGACTGATGTAAACCAGATCAAAGAGCTTTCTTGCATCTCCAGCAAAGAGCTCTCTCTCTCTCTCTTCGGACCCCTCGACCCCGCGTACCCCCCTGTGTCGCCTCCCCGAGCGAGGCGACCGGGGCGGCCCTCTCTTCCCCCCCGCCTAGCCCTCCTCCCTTCGCTCCCTCTCGCCGCTGCCGTCGGCCCGCGTGGCCGGGCGCTCCGTGCGGCGCCGTTCTTGGCCGGCGGTGGCGGCCCCTCTCCTTTCTCCCATCGCGGTTCCCGGCTCGGGCGGCGTATTCCGGCGGCGGAGCTCCTCGACGGGCGGCGTTCTGGTGCAGATCAGGCAGCTGTGTGGCGGCGGCGCGGCCCTGATGTCTACTACACAACCTTTTTCTTGTAGACGTTGTTGGGCCTCCAAGTGCAGAGGTTTGTAGGACAGTAGCAAATTTCCCTCAAGTGGATGACCTAAGGTTTATCAATCTGTAGGAGGCATAGGATGAAGATGGTCTCTCTCAAGCAACCCTGCAACCAAATAACAAAGAGTCTCTTGTGTCCCCAACACACCTAATAAAATGGTAAATTATATAGGTGCACTAGTTCGGCGAAGAGATGGTGATACAAGTGGTATATGGATGATAGATATGAGTATCTGTAATCCGAAATTATAAAACAGCAAGGTAACTAATAGTAAAAGTGAGCGTCAACGGTATTGCAATGCGTTGAAACAAGGCCTAGGGTTCATACATTCGCTAGTGCAAGTTCCCTCAACAGTAATAACATAATTGGCTCACATAACTATCTCTCAACATGCAACAAAGAGTCACTCCAAAGTCACTAATAGCGGAGAACAAACGAAGAGATTATGGTAAGGTACGAAACCACCTCAAAGTTATTCTTTCCAATCAACCCGTTGGGCTATTCTTATAAGTGTCACAAACAACCCTAGAGTTCGTACTAGAATAACACCTTAAGACACAAATCAACCAAAACCCTAATGTCACCTAGATACTCCAATATCACCTCAAGTATTCGTGGGTATGATTATACGATATGCATCACGTAATCTCAGATTCATCTATTCAACCAACACATAGAACCTCAAATAGTGCCCCGAAGTTCCTACTGGAGAATCACGACGAAAATGTGTGCCAACCCCTATGCATAGGTTCATGGGCGGAACCCGCAAGTTGATCACCAAAACATACATCAAGTGAATCACGTGATATCCCATTGTCACCACAGATACGCACGGCAAGACATACATCAAGTGTTCTCAAATCTTTAAAGACTCAATCCGATAAGATAACTTCAAAGGGGACACTCAATCCATTACAAGAGAGTAGAGGGGGGGGAGAAAACATCATAGGATCCAAATATAATAACAAAGCTCGCCATACATCAAGATCGTATCACCTCAAGAACACGAGAGAGGGAGAGATCAAACACATAGCTACTGGTACATACCCTCAGCCCCGAGGGAGAACTACTCCATCCTCGTCATGGAGAGCACCGGGATGATGAAGATGGCCACCAGAGAGGGATTGCCCCCTCCGGCAGGGTGCCAGAACGGGTCTAGATCGGCTTTCGGTGGCTACGGAGGCTTCTGACGGCAGAAATCCCGATCTATTATGCTCCCGGATGTTTTTAGGGTATATGGAAATATATAGGCAGAAGAAGTACGTCAGGGGGGCCACGAGGGGCCCACAAGGGTGGAGGGTGCGCCCAGGGGGGTGGGCGCGCCCCCCTGCCTCGTGGCCTCCTCGTAGAACCCCTGACGTGCACTCCAAGTCTTCTGGGCTTCTTCTGATCCAAAAATAAGTTCCGTGAAGTTTCAGGTCAATTGGACTCCGTTTGGTTTTCCTTTCTGCGATATTCTAAAACAAGGTAAAAACAAAAACTGGCACTGGGCTCTGGGTTAATAGGTTAGTCCCAAAATTATATAAAAGTGTATAATAAAGCCCATAAACATCCAAAACAGATAATATAATAGCATGGAACAATCAAAAATTATAGATACGTTGGAGACGTATCAGCATCCCCAAGCTTAATTCATGCTCGTCCTCGAGTAGGTAAATGATAAAAACAGAATTTTTGATGTGGAATGCTACCTAACATATTCATCATGTATTTCTCTTTATTGTGGTAAGAATATTCAGATCCATAAGATTCAAGACAAAAGTTTAATATTGACATAAAAATAATAATACTTCAAGCATACTAACCAAGCAATCATGTCTTCTCAAAATAACATGGCCAAAGAAAGCTATCCCTACAAAATCATATAGTCTGGCTATGCTCCATCTTCACCATACAAAGTATTTAAATCATGCACAACCCCAATGGCAAGCCAAGCAATTGTTTCATACTTTTGATGTTCTCAAACTTTTTCAATCTTCACGCAATACATGAGCGTGAGCCATGGACATAGCACTATAGGTGGAATAGAATAGTGGTTATGGAGAAGAAAAAAAGGAGAAGATAGTCTCACATCAACTAGGCGTATCAATGGGCTATGGAGATTCCCATCAATAGATATCAATGTGAGTGAGTAGGGATTGCCATGCAACAGATGCACTAGAGCTATAAGTGTATGAAAGCTCAACAAAAGAAACTAGTGGGTGTGCATCCAACTCGCTTGCTCATGAAGACCTAGGGCATTTTGAGGAATCCCATCATTGGAATATACAAGCCAAGTTCTATAATGAAAGATTCCCACTAGTATATAAAAGTGGCAACATAGAAGACTCTCTATCATGAAGATCATGGTGCTACTTTGAAGCACAAGTGTGGTAAAAGGATAGTAGCATCGCCCCTTCTCTCTTTTTCTCTCATTTTTTTATGTGGGCCTTTTCTCTCTTTTTTTATGGCTTCTTTCTTTTCTCTTTTTTTCGTCCGGAGTCTCATCCCGACTTAGGGGGGAATCATAGTCTCCATCATCCTTTCCTCACTGGGACAATGCTCTAATAATGAAGATCATCACACTTTTATTTACTTACAACTCAAGAATTACAACTTGATTCTTAGAACAAGATATGACACTATATGAATGCCTCCGGCGGTGTACCGAGATGTGCAATGACTCATGAGTGACATGTATGAAAGAATTATGAACGGTGGCTTTGCCACAAATACGATGTCAACTACATGATCATGCAAAGCAGTATGACAATGATGGAGCGTGTCATAATAAGCGGAACGGTGGAAAGTTGCATGGCAATATATCTCGGAATGGCTATGGAAATGCCATAATAGATAGGTATGGTGGCTGTTTTCAGGAAGGTATATGGTACCGGCGAAAGTTGCGCGATACTAGAAAGGCTAGCAATGATGGAAGGGTGAGAGTGCGTATAATCCATGGACTTAACATTAGTCATAAAGAATTCACATACTTATTGCAAACATCTATTAGTTATCAAAACAAAGTACTACGCGCATGCTCCTAAGGGGATAGATTGGTAGGAAAAGACCATCGCTCGTCCCCGACCGCCACTCATAAGGAAGACAATCAATAAATAAATCATGCTCCGACTTCATCACATAACAATTCACCATACGTGCATGCTACGGGAATCACAAACTTCAACACAAGTATTTCTCAAATTCACAACTACTCAACTAGCATGATTCTAATATCACCATCTTCATATCCTAAAACAATCATCAAGTGTCAAACTTCTCATAGTATTCAATGCACTTTATATGAAAGTTTTTATTATATCCCTCTTGGATGCCCATCATATTAGGACTAAATTCATAACCAAAGCAAACTACCATGCTGTTTAGAGACTCTCAAAATGATATAAGTGAAGCATGAGAGTTCATCTATTTCTTCAAAATAAAACTACCACCATGCTCTAAAAGATATAAGTGAAGCACTAGAGCAAATGACAAACTACTCCGAAAGATATAAGTGAAGATCAATGAGTAGTCAAATAATTATGCAACTATGTGAAGACTCTCTAACATTTAATAATTTCAGATCTTGATATTTTATTCAAACAGCAAGTAAAACTTAAATAAAATAACATCTAAGAATAGCAAACATCATGTGAAGAAGCAAAAACTTAGGATCAACCGGTACTAACCGATAGTTGTTGAAGAAGAAAGGAGGGATGCCAACCGGGCATCCCCAAGTTTAGACGCTTGAGACTTCTTGAAATATTATCTTGAGATGCCTTGGGCATCCCCAAGCTTGAGCTTTTGTGTCTCCTTAATTCCTCTCATATCACGGTCTCCCTAAACCTCAAAAGCTTCATCCACACAAAACTCAACAAGGACTCGTGAGATAAGTTAGTATAAACCATTGCAAAAATCTTATTATACTCTACTGTAGCAAATCATTAAAATTATTATTCAACATTGCATACTAAATGCCTCTGCATATTTAATAGTCCTATCCTCAAATAGAATCATTAAAGAAGCAAATATATGCAAACAATGCAAGCATAACAGCAATCTACCTAAACAGGACAATCTGTAAAGAATGCAGCTAGATCCATATTTCCCTAACTCCAAAAATTATGAAAGAAAATTACCACTGTAGAAAATTTATCAGAGCTTACTATGCAAAAGGTTTCAACATTTTATCACATTCTGACTTTTCTAGAGAATTATTGCAACAGCGGTAAACTTTCTGTTTTCAAACAGCAACATGAAGACTTATAAAATAGGCATAGTAAAGGCTATCAATGCCACTTTTATTGAAATAAAAGATGCAAAACATTGTTCTAAATGATAGCAAGCAAATTCTAACAAAATAAATTGACACACTAAGCAAAACACATATCATGTGGTAAATAAAAATATAGCTCCAAGCAGGGCCGGGCCCACAGTGGTGCAAAAGGTGCGGCCCGCACATGGCCCAAAATTCTGGGGGCCCCCATAATTTTTATGCAGGTCTAGTAATAGTTTACGTTACTGGGCCAAGCATCGAGCGACCAGGCCCAATTAAGCGATAGCGACCAGGCCATCGAGCGTCGAGCGCGATCCTGGACTCCTCCTACTCGATCGCTAGGAGGGTTGCACGCGACGAGGCCATCACTACGTTATCCGGAAAAAAACTACATTGCTACAGCCTACAGGGATCGGGATCATGGCCAGTGGCGGAGCTTCAAAGAAAATGTTGGGCGGGCCAGACAAAGGGAGAGCACCAATTTTTTTAGATTCTAAGTCATAGGCATTAGTCTGTAATACAGGATTACAGATGGAGTGAGAATATATGTGTATATTAATTGAGTTTTGAAATTATCTTTTTTTCTTTTGACAACCAGATCAATTCTTCTCTAGGTGTGACCGTGTGAGTGAGCTTGCTTACCATTTCTTATGGCTACCCAATATATGTTGTGATATGTAAAATGCAAACAACAATTGAGTGGAAAATCAGGACACCTAATTAAGCAATTGCAGGAAAATTAGATGTACAATGTAGTACTATTTGCATCTAATCCATGTCCCTCGATTGAGTGGAACAACCAGGACTATATGATGGACAAAATAAGCATATGGACACTCTATATCTAATTACATCGTTGAACTCAGAATTTGGGAACACAAATTAGATTAGCTGTGATCTCTCGCTGAATCTTAATTGCAGGGAATTTAGATGGAGTGGTTGCTTGATTGGCCGATGTCTCTGGCTCTCTGCCTCCTGCTTGATGCGGCCGTGAGAAACAGCAGGAGCGGCTGCGTGCGAGAGAGCTTTTTTTTTTTGAGCAAAAAAGCTTAGCTTTATTCATTAGTTGGTATTGCTACCGGTATTACAGAAATGTCATGTGGTAGCCCCAGCCAAATATGTCGGCCATGAACCAACTTTACAGCATGCCTAGCTAACTTGTGAGGCTCAAAATTTGAGACTCTTGATTCAAACTTAAAAGAACAGGAACTAAACAAAGATTGCCACGAAGTTATTTCTTTCACCACTCCACCATAGTTTTCACCTGATTTTTCCATGATGTGCTTCACTACTTCTTGACAGTCCGACGCAATCACTATATTCTGTAGCCCCAAATCTTCAGCCAGAGATAAACCTTCTCTGCATGCAATAGCCTCTAGAGTAGGCGGATCTATCAAGCCTCGAATGACGAACGCTGAAGATCCAAGATAGTCTCCATTGTTGTTCCTACACACAGCCGCGACTGCTCCCACTCCTCGAGAAACCGCGGCGTCCACATTGATCTTGGCGCAGCCCGGCGGTGCCGGAATCCACCTTCCCGGTCCTGTAGTCTTTTGTCGGATCACCTGGTTCTGAACTTTGTTCTTCTCTTGCTCTAACTCTGAGATGAAATGTGTGATGAACATATATGTAGACAGAGGGCTTTGGTTTATTCCTTCATGTATCAGCTTACGTCTCGCCCACCAAATGGCCCAAAGGGTGACTGCTACTTTGATGAACTTTTCATGTGGAATTTGCTCGATCATGGTGAATAACCACCTCCGTGCATTTTGTTCAGTGTTGCTCTGAAGTTCATCAATCAAATCTTGATCAACTAGTGACCAGACGCAGCGAGCAGCAGTACACTCCAGCAGACTGTGTTTCCACGAGTCCGGAGTCCCACATATAGCACATGTGCAACGCGTAGTCATGTTCCGGTGCATCCTGACATCTTCCGTTGGTATAGACTGGCGCGCTAGCCTCCACAGAAATACCCGGATTTTAGCCGGAACCATGGTCTTCCATAGTCGGACCCAAGCATGCTCATCCTCCCGGCTGTTAGACGCAGTAGGTCGTGACTCCAACCAGTCCTCCCTCCTCTTCTTGGTTTCTACTATCATGCGATAACATGAGCGTACACTGAAGATGCCCGATTTCTCATACATCCAGGACCAATAATCTGCCACATTCCTAACACATATTGGAATCTGAAGGATTGCTTGTGCATCAAAAGGCAGAAACACCTGATTCACTAGCTCAATATTCCAGCGTGCATTTCCTGTGTCAATTAAATCCGCCACTAGTTGGGGTGGGTCTGGGACTCTAGAGACGAATGGCCTCATTAGCTCAGCCCGCGGGATCCAATTTGTACTCCATATTTCAGTTTGTGATCCGTCCCCAATTCGCCTAATCAGACCCTGCTTCATAATGTCCCTTCCTTCTAGAATAGCCCTCCAGACCTGAGATGGATGGCTTCCAATGTTTGCATCAAGGATGGAGCTGTTTGGGAAGTATACTGATTTTAGAATTCGGGCACTAAGTGACTCCGGAGAGACCAAGATCCTCCAAGATTGCCGCGCCAGGAGAGCCAAGTTAAAAAGTTCAAAGTCGCGAAAACCAAGACCCCCCATGTACCTCGGCATTGTCATGCTACCCAAGACACCCAATAGGGCTTCCTTTTCCCTTGTTTGCTGCCCCACCAAAAGGCTCTTATGGCTGATGTTAACTTTTCACATAATCCTCGAGGCAATTTGAAGCAAGACATCGAGAAGACCGGGATGGCTTGAGCTACTGATTTGATAAGCACATCCTTCCCCGCAACAGATAGTGTCTTCTCCATCCATCCTCTTATCTTGTTCCATAAGCGGTCAATAAGATATTTGAACGCTCCATTTTTGGATGAGCCTACATCCGTGGGCAGTCCCAAATATTTTTCACTAAGTTGTTCATTGGGAACTTGCAAGACTTGTTTCACCTGCTGCCTCACTGACTCTGGACATCCCTTACTGAAAAAAACATGATGATTTGTCCCTGTTTACTCTTTGACCAGAAGCCCTTGCATAAGTCTCCAATAAGAGAGAAACTTCTTCCGCCCCTTCCGAATTTGCTTTAAAAAACAGCAGGCTGTCATCTGCAAACAACAAGTGGTTTATCGGCGGAGCCGTTGAAGCCACTTTAATTCCTCCAAGGTTTGATGACTGAACTCGAGATTTTAAGAGGCACGAAAGGCCCTCTGCTGCCAGCAAAAACAGATAGGGTGAAATAGGATCCCCTTGACGGATACCACGCGTAGGGTTGAACTCTTCCAATTTTTCTCCATTAAACATAACCGAGAAGGAGACAGATGACACCATCCCCATCACAATATTAACCCAATTCTGAGTGAAACCAAGCTTCAACATAATTGCTCTGAGGTAGTTCCATTCGACCCGGTCATAAGCCTTCATCATGTCCAACTTCAATGCACACGACCTGTGAACCTGAGCTTTGTTTCTCTTCATAAAATGAAGGCATTCATAAGCAGCAATGATGTTATCCGTAATTAATCTACCCGGGACGAAGGCCGACTGCTCCTCAGAAATAATCTCAGGGAGTATTAACTTCAAGCGATTAGCTATCACTTTTGATGCAACCTTATACAATACGTTACACAAACTGATCGGACGGAATTGTGTAAGCAGCGTAGGGTTTTTTACCTTCGGGATTAGTACTAGCACCGTATTGTTGATCTCCTTTGCGCTTTCAGTACCTGAGACAATACGAAGTACGACTCTGGCAACCTCCTCGCCACATACCTCCCAATGGCGTTGGAAAAAATGAGCGGGGAAACCATCAGGTCCGGGAGCCTTCGTAGGCGCCATCTGAAATAACGCGGTCTTTACCTCGTCGGCGGTGTAAGGTGCATTCAACTGTTCATTCATCTGGGCGGTTACCTTAACTGGTACTGTGTTCAACACCTCGGCCATATCATGGACCTCCTCAGACGCGTATAGGTTACTGTAGAAGGAGTTAACCAGATCCTTCATTGTTTGTATATCCTCCGTAGAGTTACCATCCTCCTGTACCAGCAACTTGATCAAGTTTTTTCTTCTGCGCATACTCGCCCTTAAGTGGAAGAACCGCGTATTTTTATCACCTGCCCGGAGCCATTCTACTCTAGCGCGCTGCCTCCACATCAGCTCTTCTCTGTGATAGAGCTCAATAAGATTCTCCTTTATCTTTAATTCTCTGTGAGAGGGGCCAACCCTCCCGGGCACACTTTGCAAAATCTCAATCTCACGTTTTAGGGATCTAATCTGCTTGCGCACACTCCCAAACGTGGTCTTGTCCCATGCAGATAAAGACAAGGCTAGGGCTGCCAGCTTCCCCTTGATTTCATCCACTGAACTGCAGGCCGGCGCGCCCCCCCAGTCATTCGCGACCTTTGCATGCAACTGGTCATGGGATTCCCACATGGTTTCATACCGAAAACTGTGCTGTCGCTGTCTTCCCTCCTGTTCTCCATATGGATGCAAGATAATGGGTGCGTGATCCGACGAGCCCGCCGTGAGATGATCCACACACGCCCTTGGGAACTGCGCAGTCCATGCACTGCATGCAAGTGCTCTATCGAGTCTAACTCTTGTATATGATCCGCCCGTAACTTTGTGCTCAAAAGTCCATGGAATTCCTGTATACCCTAAATCGAGCAGGGCACAGTCATCCACAACTGACCTGAACGCTGCAATCTGACTCTGGCTTCTCTGACCAACTCCATAATGTTCCCCAGCATGCAACACTTCATTAAAATCTCCAATCAACATCCATGGGAGTGGGGAAGATCCAGCTATATCCCGGATAGTATCCCATGTGTTTTGTCTCGCCGCAACCTGCGCTTCTCCATAAACACAAGTTAGCCTCCATGGGATTGGTCCCGTTTCATCAATGAGTGCATCAATGTGATACTTAGAGTAACCTTGAACATTAAGCTTTATTTCATTATTCCAAAACAATCCTAAGCCTCCACTTCTACCAGAACAGCTCACAGCATAACTATTATCAAAACCAAAAGAAGTTTTCAGATTCTCGACACGTACTTTATCTAGTTGTGTTTCTACTATGCAAAGTACAGCCGGGGTAAATTGCTTTGCGAGATCGCAAAGCTCGCGAACTGTCGCGGGTCTACCCACCCCACGACAGTTCCAGCACAGTATACTCATTGTGCCCCGCGGAGGCCACTCTGGGTCTCCGCGATGGGCGCATCATTTGTCTTGTCATTGGGATTTTTCTTGGGCACTCCCTTGTCAGTAAGGGCTACCTTGGCTCTCTTCTGATCCTGTCGTGAAGTCGGGCTTGGAGGAACTGTAGGAGGTGCTGGAAGCATGAGCTTGTTGGCCATCACTCCCCTAGGCTCGTTTTTCTCATTTGCTTGGCCTGTCTCTGAAGATCTCTTCCTGACCGATTCAGCGTCGACCATGCAAGCATCCACGTCCTCCCTTCCTAAGTGTTGGCTGGGCTGCTGGGACATGCCCCGTCCAACGTTGAAACCTGCTCCTCCCCTTGATGCTCCTCGTCCAAAGCCGCCTCTTCGGGCGCGTCCTTCTCCTGGACCCCGTCCTGCACCCCGGAACCAGCTTGCTCTCAACTCTTTAAAAACTAAGGCCTTCGGGGGGTGAACTCCATCACCATGCTCCTTGAATTGATGTCCAAGGTGACCACATACAGCACACTAGTCCGGGAGCCGTTCGTACTTCACCAGAAAGATTTGTCTCTTGTTCTCCTTAACAACTAACGTAGCCTTCTTTAGAGGCTTGTGAACATCAATCTTGACCCGAACCCTATAGAAATTTCCCTCAAAATCATGAGACTTAGGTTCCACAAAAACAACTTCACCAATCTTCCCAGCCAAGGCCCTCAACATGGGGAAGAATCCATCAGGAAGATCATGAATCTGGGCCCAGATCTCAAGAGTATCAAGCTTGATTAGAGACGGTTTTGTGAACCCGTCATAAGGTGTAATGATCACCGCAAAACCCTTATAATTCCATGGCCCTTCTTGCATGACTCTCTCCCAATCGCCTAAACACGAGAATTGCAAGGTGTATAGATTATCTTCTAGTGGTCTAATCTTTACCTCTTGGGCCAGATCCCATGCCGCCCTCATTGTCTTGAAGAACCAATACTGGCTGTAACCCTTCTCCGTGTGAACCCGAGCCAACGCCATCCATCTGATCGACTCCGGTGGGGGTGCTTCTTGTTCCTCAAAAACTACATCATCCAGATCATCTTCAAGGAGACCCAGCCTCTCCATCATCTCTGCCACATCCTCCGAGTCCACTGTCTTTGAACCCGAGGCCTTGTCCGCCATCTCTGAAACCCTAACCCGACGAAGAAACAACGATCAGGCTTTTTGGAGGAACCCTAGAACGCCTCTCACATCCAATCTCGTGGTCAGAAGAACCAGCGAGGAGGGATGGTGGCGACAGGGGATATCCGATCTCGACGTTCGGCTGGCGCCGCCGCGAGTAGAACGATCCCTAATGAGAGGGGAACAATAAAGAGCAAATGCTCCTGCGTGCGAGAGAGCTGGACTTGCTTGCGAGTGAGAGACCTCGAGAGCTTTGGATCTATCGTATGCTTACTGGGCTGCAGGTGGGCTTTCCTTAGATGCACATGTAAAATCAAAAGTGTAAAAAACCTGGGCGGGCCATGGCCCAGTTTGGCCCCAACAAAGCTTCGCCCCTGATCGTGGCTACCCTACACAGGAAAAGAACGCCTCGTCCCTCGCCGCCTGGAGCCCTTGGCATCGACTCCTCGTCCCGCCTCGTCCCTCGGTGGCTCTGGCTGGGTCCCTGACTCCCCGGTCCTTAGATCGATTGGAATTCGGACTAAGTGACATGTCGTTGGCCGCTGCCGCCGTTTCCTTCCTGTCTCCTTTCTCAAATTTCAGATTCGTTGACGTCGTCTCGTCAGATTGATCGGCGACCGACTCTAGCTTTCAGGTTCTTAGTGAGTCATTCTTTTTGATTAACTTTGGTTCCTATTCCTAATTCCTAATTTTCTAATTAATTATTGGCAGGGATCATTATTTCATTAGATATTGGTTCTTACCTCCTCGGTTAAAGATCACAGGACCGAATATTAGATTACCAAAAGATATTTGGTTTCTTATTTACCTCTAAAACATTGTGTTCATTGGATAAGGATAGTTTGAAATCTTCATGTGTTAATCTTGAGACAGCCCTTATGAAGGATAAACAATCTGATATTGATGCCAATGATCTATTTGTTGAGTTTAAGTTTCTTCAAAAATTTCATGCCAAAAGAAAATATTGGACCTGTTGAAATTCTGAATTTTTTAAAGCAGCATGATTTTTTTCCCAATGCAAGTATTGCATATAGAGTTCTGTTGACCATTCCTGTGACAGTTGCATCGGCAGAAATAAGTTTTTCTAAATTGAAGCTATTGAAGTCCTATATGCGCACTACTATGACACATCAAAGACTCAATGATTTGGCTACAATACCATGGCACTTGAGAGTGAAGTGTTGGAGAAGATTGACGACGAGGGTATGATTGAAGATTTCATTTCAAACAATACTACAATAATGAGGATGTTCAAGTAATTAGCAAACTAGAGTTGGATAGGTATGACCTTTTTATGTGTGCAATTGTTATGTAAGACATTACATTATATACATTATAATTTTTTGTGAGATATATATATATATATAAAAATTATAATTGCTCGTTAGTTCATTTTTTGTGAAATAGGGCCTCATTTTTTAGTTTCGCACAGGGCCCCGAATTTTGCCGGCCCGGCCCTGGCTCCAAGTAAAGTTACCGATGAACGAAGACGAAAGAGGGGATGCCTTCCGGGGCATCCCCAAGCTTAGGATTTTGGTTGTCCTTGAATATTACCTTGGGGTGCCTTGGGCATCCCCAAGCTTAGGCTCTTGCCACTCCTTATTCCATAATCCATCGAATCTTTACCCAAAACTTGAAAACTTCACAACACAAAACTTAAGAGAAAACTTGTAAGCTCCGTTAGTATAAGAAAATAAATCACCACTTAGGTACTGTTGTGAACTCATTATAAATTCTTATTGGTGTAATATATATTTTATTCTAACTTATCTATGGTTCATACCCTCCGATACTACTCATAGATTCATCAAAATAAGCAAACAACACATCGAAAACAGAATCTGTCAAAAACAGAACAGTCTGTAGTAATCTGGATCAAACGTATACTTCTGGAACTCAGAAAATTCTCAAATAAATTGATGGACGTAAGAAATTTACCTATTAATCATCTGCAAAAAGAATTAACTAAATATCACTCTCCAATAAAAAATGGCAGCAATTCTCGTGAGCGCTAAAGTTTCTGTTATTTACAGAAAGATCAACAAGACTTTCCCCAAGTCTTCCCACCGGTTTTACTTGGCACAAACACTAACTAAAACATAAAAACTCAATCATAACAGAGGCTAGATAAATTATTTATTACTAAACAGGAGCAAAAAGAAAGGAACTAAAATAAAATTGGGTTGCATCCCAACAAGCGCTACCATTTAACGCCCCTAGCTAGGCATGATGATTTCAATGATACTCACATAAAGGATAAGAACTGAAACATAAAGAGAGCATCTTGAAGAATATGAGTAGCACATTTAAGTCTAACCCACTTCCTATGCATAGGAATTTTGTGATCAAACAACTTGTGGGAACAAGAATCAACTTGCATAGGAAGGCAAAACAAGCATAACTCCAAAATTTTAAGCACGTAGAGGGGAAACTTGATATTAGTGCAATTCCTACAAGCATATATTCCTCCCTCGTAATAATTTTCAGTAGCATCATGAATGAATTCAACAATATAACCAGCACCTAAATCATTCTTTTCATGATCTACAAGCATATAATTTTTATTACTTTCCACGTAAGCAAAATTCTTCTCATGAATAATAGTGGGAGCAAACTCAATAAAATAATTATCATGTGAGGCATAATCCAATTGAAAACTAAAATCATGATGACAAGTTTCATGGATATCATTATTCTTTATAGCATAAGGGTCATCACAATAATCATCATAGATAGCAACTTTGTTCTCATAATCAATTGGAACCTCTTCCGAAATAGTGGAATCATTACTAAATAAAGTCATTACCTCTCTGAAACCACTTTCATCAACATAATCATCATAAATAGGAGGCATGCTATCATCATAATAAATTTGCACATTAAAACTTGGGGGTCTAAAAATATCATCTTCATCAAACATAGCTTCCCCAAGCTTGTGGCTTTAAATATCATTAGCATCATAGATATTCAAGGAGTTCATACTAACAACATTGCAATCATGCTCATCATTCAAAGATTTAGTGCCAAACATTTCAATACATTCTTCTTCTAACACTTTGGCACAATTTTTCTTCCCATCATACTCACGAAAGATATTAAAAAGATGAAGCGTGTGAGACAAACTCAATTCCATATTTTTGTAGTTTTCTTTTATAAACTAGACTAGTGATAAAACAAGAAACTAAAAGACTCGATTGCAAGATCTAAAGATATACCTTCAAGCACTCACCTTCCCGGCAACGGGCCAGAAAAGAGCTTGATGTCTACTACACAACCTTCTTCTTGTAGACATTGTTGGGCCTCCAAGTGCAGAGGTTTGTAGGATAGTAGCAAATTTCCCTCAAGTGGATAACCTAAGGTTTATGAATCCGTAGGAGGCGTAGGATGAAGATGGTCTCTCTCAAGCAACCCTGCAACCAAATAACAAAGAGTCTCTTGTGTCCCCAACACACCCAATACAATGGTAAATTGTATAGGTGCACTAGTTCGGCGAAGAGATGGTGATACAAGTGGTATATGGATGATAGATATGAGTATTTGTAATCTGAAATTCTAAAAACAGCAAGGTAAATAATGGTAAAAGTGAGCGTCAACGGTATTTCAATGTGTTGAAACAAGGCCTAGGGTTCATACGTTCGCTAGTGCAAGTTCCCTCAACGGTAATAACATAATTGGATCACATAACTATCCCTCAACATGCAACAAAGAGTCACTCCAAAGTCACTAATAGCGGAGAAAAACGAAGAGATTATGGTAGGGTACGAAACCACCTCAAAGTTATTCTTTCCAATCAATCCGTCGGGCTATTCCTATAAGTGTCACAAACAGCCCTAGAGTTCGTACTAGAATAACACCTTAAGACACAAATCAACCAAAACCCTAATGTCACCTAGATACTCCAATGTCACCTCAAGTGTCCGTGGGTATGATTATACGATATGCATCACACAATCTCATATTCATCTATTCAACCAACACATAGAACCTCAAAGAGTGCTCCAAAGTTCCTACTGGAGAATCACGATGAAAACGTGTGCCAAGCCCTATGCATAGGTTCATGGGCGGAACCCGCAGGTTGATCACCAAAACATACATCAAGTGAATCACATGATATCCCATTGTCATCACAGATACGCACGGCAAGACATACATCAAGTGTTCTCAAATCTTTAAAGACTCAATCCGATAAGATAACTTCAAAGGGGAAACTCAATCCATACAAGAGAGTAGAGGGGGGGAGGGAGAAAACATCATAGGATCCAAATATAATAGCAAAGCTCGCGATACATCAAGATCGTATCACCTCAAGAACACGAGAGAGAGAGAAAGAGATCAAACACATAGCTACTGGTACATACCCTCAGCCCCGAGGGAGAACCGAAATGATAGGTGCGACATATGCCAACGGGTGGCTTATCATTGTGGGAGCCAGTAAGACATCGCCGGTGCCTGGAAACGGGATAAGGCGAAAGACATGCACGCCGGCGGATCTTACCCAGCTTCGGGGCTCTCCGCGGAGATAACACCCCTACTGCTGCTCTGCGGGGTCTCCGCATGTTCACTAGATGATTCAAGTAGCTACACAACGCTCCTTGAGCTGTTTGGTGGGAGGGGGAAGAAGGGCACGGCTAGCCTGCTTCTTCTCCTTGTGTGGTGTCTAGGACTAGCAAGGGGGTCCAACCCTTTGCATGGGTGCCCTGGGGGGGTTTATATAGGCCTACCCCCCAGGGGTACAACGGTAATCCGACTGGGCGCGGGGCCCAGCCGTCTGGGACTGCGCTCGCCGGCTTCTGCGCCGACTGCTGGGGCCCGCCGGCTGGTGGGTCCCGCCGGCTGCCAACTCCTTGGCAACAGGCAGGTCCCACCGCCCAGGACCTGGTCGGCGGCTGGTTACTGTGGCTTCATCTTGGTGACGTAGGCTTCATCGTGGTAGGCATGGCTACAGTGCCGCCGCTCGTCTGGGGATCGCTGTAGCCTCACCGTGTCTTGCCTCCTTAATAGGGCGTCTCCTTCGAGGAAGGCGGCTAGCCGACTGCGGGGAGCCGGCTCCGTCTCGAGCCAACTGGTTGGAGGCGCGGCCGCCTTCGGGCGTCTCTCTGCCCGAAGGGGCCCACAGTCCGTGGGCCACGCTGGCGGCCCGTCGTGGGCGACGCCAAGGTCAACATGGCAACAGTGCGCGCTGGATGGGTCATGCCTACCCCGTACGGCGCACTGTGCCAGGCGTGCTCCGGGATTCGGGGCTGGCAGGCTTCACTGTAGCCACGCCCCGTCGCTCCGCCGTTAGGTGGGTGCAAACTTTGAGGGTACGGTCTCGACCGCTTTATGGGAGCCGGCTTCTTGGAGTCGTCCTCCTCATGGCCGGCTTCTTGGAGTCGACCTTCTCATGAGGGCTAAAGTCGGACCGCCTTCCGAAAGCCGGCCTGGGTGGCAGCCAGCAAGGGGAAGGCAGCCCCATGTCTTGGATTCTTGAGAGCCGGGTGGGCTCGTAACTTTTTCAGAAGGGCCAGGGGAAGCCGGCTAGGCTACCCATGGCTATTTACTCCGACAGTAGTCCCCGAAGCTGATCGAGCTCCGAGGCGAGCAGGGGGGACGAGAAGCTTGGTCAGCTTCCCATCCTGAAGAGCCGGCTTCGCGGGCGTATGCCGACTTCAGAGAGCCCCGCGTCTTGCAGGCAGGAGGAGGGGGGACCTGCGTGCTGACCGCGGGCCCTCCCGCGGCCACGTGGCAGCGAGATCCTGCGAGCGCACGCGCGCGACGGGACGCCGCCGCAGGCCCGGGCCCGCCACTCGCGAGCCTTGGTCCGGGCGCGGATCTTCCGTGGCCCACAGGGGCCGCTCGCCTTCTCAAGGCAGTTTTGTTTCGCCGTTAAGGCTCAATGATCGCGGGACGTGGGGAGTGGGCACGATCGATCCCCATTCTTCCCCACGCCGCGCCTCCTCGGCTCTGCCACGCGAGCCTATAAGTAGGGGGAGGAGGGAGAGCGACAGGGGTTCGCACGCTCTCTCCCGCTCCGCCCCTCCTAACCCTCGTTTCTTCCTCTCGCTGCCGTCGCAGCTTCCCGTCACAGCACCCCCACAGCGTCCTGCTCCCATGGCATTGTCAAGCTCGTGGGACGGCTCCAACGTCCATGAGGACCACGTGGAGTTCCTCCGCCAGACCCGGCGCCTGCCCGGCGCCGACCTCGTGCGGGTCCGCCTGGCACCGGTGACGGAGATCTCGCCGGCGCCGGAGGAGGGCGAGCGGGTCGTCTTCCGCTCGCACTGCCTGTGCGGCTTCGGCCTCCCGGCGAGCGGATTTCTGCGCTCCTTCCTCGAGTTCTACAACCTCCAGCCGCATCACCTCACGCCCAATGCGGTGATGCTGCTGTCGGCCTTCGTCTCCCTCTGCGAAGGCTTCTTGGGGCTGCTCCCCAAGCTGGAGCTCTAGGGAGAGTTCTTCCAGAGCAAACTCGGCACCGTCATCGCCGGCGTGCCCGCACCCTGCGGGGCCTTCATCGCCATGAGGAGGGCGAGCGAGAACAATCCGTTCCCGTCCATCCCCCTAATCCAGTCGGTGAAGGTCTGGCAAAAATCGTACTTCTACGTGAAGAACGTCGCCGAGCAAGGAGACTACATCAACCTGCCGGCTTACGTAGCCGGCCCGCCGGCTGGGAGGCAGCCCTCGTGGAGTTTCCGGGCCAGGTCACTGTCTCCGGCCGGGAACGCCGTCGTCTCCCGGTTTCGAGTGATGATCCAGTCGGAAGGCCTGCGTGGGGCCGACTTGGTGGTCGCCTTCGTGGAGCTCCGGATTCTTCCTCTCCAAATCCGGTCCCATATGATGTGTCAGATGAGCGGCCGCTTCGACCCAAGCCGGCTGAGCACATGGGAAATGCCCCACGCGGAGGTGGCGCTCATGGTTAATTACATCGCCAACTGCAAGCTCGCCGGGGATTGGCAATATGGCAAGGCGCCGTATTCTCGCGCCAATCCTCCGCCCGTGGTAAGCTTCTCTCTCTATCTTCTTTTTGCCGTCAGCCGGCTTCGTGACAGCCGGCTTCTGACTAGTCGGTTCTTTTTGAGCAGAACCCTCTTCTTCCGCCGCCGGCCAAGGCGGCGGGGATTGAACGCCAGTATGCCCCCGACCGCACTGTGGACGACGTTGATGACCCGAACTTGGGGGCGGCCGCCATGGAAGACGCCGTCGTGGGGGACAGCGCCGAGCCCGGAGGCTCAAGGTTCACCGCGAGCTTCGAGGACTGGCCGGACGATTTCGAAGCCGAAGTTGCCCCGCGTCGCCAGCCGGCGGCCGACCATCAGGGCGCGGGCTCGTCTATCGCGCCGGCTGCCGGCGGCGCGCAGAAGCGCCGGGCCGCTCTAGGCCTCTTCGGCAGTCGGCCGAAGAAGTCCAAGCCCTCCATCACGGCGACAAAACGAGACGAGGCGGCCACGAATGCGGCCCGCTTCCGCAAGGCGGTGAAGCAGCCTCAGGCGGTTTTAGCGTAAGTCACGGGTTGCCTGGTCGCATGCCCTTCATCATTTTCTTTCTCTTCGAATATTCTTCTTAACTTTTCTCGCTTGCTGGATAGGGCGCCGCTTTCCCTTGAGCGGGGTCCGGGCGGCTCCGTCGTGGGGCCGACTGGAGGGTCTTTGAGCTCTCACCGCGTGGACCCCCGCGCCGATCTCAGGGAGGCCACAGAGCGGAACGCCCGTGAAGCGCGGGAGGAGCGCGAGGCGGCGGAGAAGGCGACCGCCCAGGCGGCGAGGGGGCAGGCCGACGCGGCAGCCAAGGCCCAGACGGAGGCGGCTACCGCGGAGACGGAGGCGGAAAGCTCGCGCAACCAGCCTCCGCTGCTCGCTTTTCCTCTCCGAGCCGTAGCCCCCGACACCCCATTGCCCTTTGCGGAGGAGATCGTCCAAGACCCGCCACTAATGGAGAGGGGGGAAGACCCCGTGGCCTTTGCGAGGAGAGCGCCACCAGCAGCGCCAACCGGAGCGGGCCAAGGCGGCCATTCGTCAGCGGCGCCAGAGGGGCCGACCGGAGGCGAGCCGGAGAACAGAGCCGGCCTCGAGGTGCAGCCGGCGACGAGCCGGCGCGCAGGGGGAGGCGCCGCTCCGCCGGAGTTGCGCCGAGTCGCGGGCGCAGGCCAGTCGGCGAAAGACCTGGAGGCGGCCAGCACTGCCATGTCCGAATGGACTCCCAGCGGGGGGACTGGCGAGCTGAATGTGGCGGCTCAAGGGGTTCGGAGCCGGCTGCAAGCTCAGGCCGCCCTGCTGCAACAGTTTACCCAGGAGTTCTTGTCAATGCGAGCCACTATCCGGGTGAGTCCTTCGTTCTTGGCTGCTTTGCTTTCTTAATTTCTTCCGTGGGGGCGCGTCAGTGCACCCACTGGGTGTAGTCCCCGAGATTTGGGCCGACTGCTGCGCAGTCGGGTCGGATCTTTCTCGACGGCTACCTTACTTTGCTTTTTTCTGAACTTTCAGGAATATCACAACCTTCGTGCTGCCGCCTTCAACTCCCAGGCTCATGAGTTGAGCCGGAGGACCGACGACCTGGCCGACAGCCGAAGTAAGTACTCGATCTTGTCTGTCTCCTGTGGGGGCGCGTCAGCGCACCCACTGTGTGTAGTCCCCGAGATTCGGGCCGACTGCTGCGCAGTCGGGTCGGATCTTTCTTGACGACTCTTTCCTTATTGGTTTTTCTTTTTCTTTGTCTTCAGGGGCCAACGCCGACTTGAGGAAGGAGCTCGGTGAAGCGAAGGCCGCCCTTCATACCAAGGAGGCCGAGTACGCCGCCTTGGTCCAGGAACGGGATCGCCTAGCCAAGAAGCTGACCGACCAAGAGGAGAGCCACAAAGCGGCCCTGCAAGCGGCGCAGGAAAGGGAAGCCGCCTTGAAGGCGGAGTATGAGACCGAGGCGGCGAGCTGGTCTGAGACCCGGCGAGCCCTGGACGAGGACTTCGGCCGGATCGAGGATTTGATCGATGGTAAGCCGCCTTCCTCGGCCCTCCCCTGCCCCTTGCCGCCTGGGTTTTTGGCTTATCTTGAGCTATTGCTTGTTTTTTTTGTGCAGACTACTTCCCCGGCTACTCCGCCTTCGCCGCACAAAGCATTGAGGCCCATCACGAGGCACGTCGTCAGGCGGGGGTCAACATCGCGCCGGATGCGAACCGGACGCTCGAGGAGCAGCTCTTGGCTATCCAGGCGCGGTTGCAGTCGGCTCATCGGATGCTTCATCGGCTCCAACGTGTCGGGGCGCAAGTGCTGGCCGCCCTCTGGCCCGGCGAGACGATCCCCCGCACCCCAAGCCGAACTGCCGACTAGTTGGAGGTCGCAGTTGGTCGCTTTGAGGCTTCGAAGGTGTTGACGGCCCACCTCGGAGCCGGGCGGGCGTTGGAGTTCGTTCGGGCTTGGTACCCCGGGCTGAGCCTGGACCAGCTGCGCACTTGGCGGATGGAGGCCGACGCGGAGCTGGAAGAGGTGAGGCCGGCTATCGCCCAGCGAGCTTCGACGATCGTCGAGTGCACCGACATCAGCGTTTTCGCACCCGAAATCGATGATGACGGTGTTGCTCAGCCGGAGGAGTGGTTCGGGCTGAACCCGACGGTGGGCGAAGACTCGGCGGAGGAGATTGCCTCCAGCGACGAAGGCGAGGATGACGAAGAGGACAGCGAAGACGTCGAGCCGGCTGGTGGAACAACCGGCCGACCTCAGGCCGACCGCGCCTCTAGCAACGAGGCGCGTGGAAGCGCGCCCTCTGCGGGAGGTGGCGACCAAGCCGAAGTTCGTCAGCCGGCCGCTCCTTCAGCCGGCACGACCGTCTCCGCCAACCAGTCTGGCTCGTCGGCCGCTCCGCCAGCTTGACCTGCCGTCTTTATCTTTCCTGCTTTGTTGTCTTTAAACAATCTTTGTTAAGTTTTCGCAGTTCCACCCACTGGGGGTGTATCCAAACTATGTTGAATGCTGGCCTCTCGGAGGTCTTTTTATGTAAATATTATCATGTGCATGTTTGGTTTCCACTCGCGTATGCTTTTTTATCCTTAGGCTTTTTCCTTTGCCGCCTTCCCTCTTTGGGGAGGCAAGTACTTGAGCTCTCTTGGATTGAAGTGAAGTGAATGGAAACCGGCCGGCCGGCTACTCTGGTAGCCGGTCGGCGGTGGGAGAAAAACTGGCTTTTGTTATATTAGTCCGTTAGTCCCTAGCCGTTTTTCGTGTGGGCGCCCGTTCCTGCCTTTAACTCTTGCCAGCCGGACAGCTGGTTCTTCGAACTGTGACTTTTGGCAAGAGAAGGCTTGGGAGCCGGCACATTACTTGTCTGACTGCGGGTAGGACTTCTAACATAACTCCAGTCGGCCAGTCCCCGAGCCGACTTAGTCGAACTCGGTGCCGGACGGAATAAGTAAATGACACGACAAGGTCATAAGCATGATACTTTTCATTCATAAATAAGGGATGTCAGTCCTCGAGCCCTCCTCGGGGGGCCTATTGTCTTGTATTTAATACAAAAGTTAGCGTGATACATACTGCCTTTCAACTGTAAAACCTTCGAAGGAGGTTGGCGTTCCATGGCCGTTCCGACTCCTTGCCGGAGTCGTCTCTCTTGCGTGCCTTCGGCTTCTGTGCATCGATCAGGTAGTAGGAGTCGTTGCCTAGAGCTCTGCTGATGACGAAGGGGCCTTCCCAAGGGGCTGAGAGCTTGTGCTGGCCGGCTGTTCGCTGGATTAGCCGGAGCACAAGATCACCCTCTTGGAAGGATCTTGGCCTGACCTTTCGGCTGTGGTAGCGGCGCAAACCCTGCTGGTAGATGGAGGACCGGCTGAGGGCTAACAGCCGGCTTTCTTCCAGCAGGTCGACGCCGTCTTCTCGTGCTTCCTTGGCCTCCGCTTCCATGTACATGGTTACTCGAGGCGAGTCGAATTTGATGTCAGTTGGGATGACCGCCTCGGCACCATACACAAGGAAGAAAGGGGTGAAGCCGGTTGACTTGTTTGGTGTAGTGCGCAGACTCCAGAGGACAGTCGGCAGCTCATCGAGCCAACAGCCGGCTGAGCGCTCCAGAGGTACAACCAGTCGGGGCTTGATGCCGGAGAGGATGAGGCCGTTAGCTTGCTCGACCTGGCCATTTGACTGCGGGTGGGCGATGGATGCTAAGTCCAGCCGGATGCCTTGGGCTGCGCAGAAACGTGCCAGGGCTCCTTTGGCAAAATTTGTGCCATTATCGGTGATGATGCTGTGTGGCACGTCGTACCGTGCTGTTATGTCTGCGATGAATGTCACAGCAGTCGGCCCATTCAGCTTCTTGATCGGCTTTGCCTCAATCCACTTGGTGAATTTGTCCACGGCGACGAGCAAATGCGTCATGCCGCCGCGCGCCATCTTGAATGGGCCCACCATGTCCAGTCCCCAAACGGCAAAGGGCCAAGTGAGGGGAATGGTCTTGAGTGCCGAGGCCGGCATGTGTTGCTTGGAGCTGAAGAGTTGGCACCCCTTGCAATGTTTAACTAATTCTTTGGCATCATCCAAAGCAGTCGGCCAGAAGAAACCATGGCGGAAGGCTTTGGCGACAAGTGATCTTGAGGCCGCATGGTGGCCGCATTCTCCTTGGTGAATGTCTCTGAGGATTGCAATGCCTTTCTCTTGCTTGACGCACCGTGACACTGCGCTTGACGAGCTCTCTGTTGACGATTGTGTATGCTCCACTCGACGTTGGACTTGTCTTGCTTCTGTTTCGTTAGCCGGCAGGTCTTGGTTTACTAGGAAGTTGAGGATGGACTGAGCCCATGATGGAGCCGCGACTTCTTCTACTGCCAATGTGGCTACTGCCACCAGGGTGGGCGGGCTGGGCGGTGAGGTGCTGGAGTCGGCAGCCGGATGTTGTGCTGGTGCAGTCCCCGAGCCGGCTACCGAAGTCCCCGAGCCGGCCGCCGGAGTCCCCGAGCCGGCCGCCGAAGTCACCGGGCCGGCTACGGGGGTCTTGGGGTCGCCTACTTGGTTCTTCGAGCCGGACCCGGCCGCATCGGGGTCAGGCGACACGAAGATGGAATCGGACTCTAGAGACGGCTTGATGGACAGCTTGAGGAGGCGTTGGAGAGCGACGCCGGTTGGAATTGCTTGCCGAGTGGAGCCTATTCGAGCCAGGGCATCGGCTGGCTCGTTGTCGGCTCGCGGTACGTGGAGGAACTTGCATCCTTCAAAGTATCCGCTGAGTTGTTGGACCAGGAAGCGGTAGCTTGCCATATTCGCGTCATTGGCGTCCCAGTCGCCGGATGATTGTTGGACCACCAGGTCCGAGTCACCATAACATAGGATCCGGCGAATGCCAAGTTCTTTGGCAAGCCGGAGCCCGTGTATGAGTGCCTCGTACTCGGCCACATTGTTGGAGGCGGCAAAGTGGATCTGTAGCGTGTATCTGAGCTTGTCACCTTTCGGAGAGGTAAGGACGACGCCGGCTCCCAAGCCGGTGCGCATCTTGGACCCGTCGAAGTGCATGCGCCAATGGGTGGAGTCGGGAGCCGGCGGCAGGTACTGGGTCTCGGCCCAGTCGACGAGGAAGTCGGCCAGTGCTTGGGACTTGATGGCAGTGCGGGGCTGGTAGAAGATCGTGTAGGGGGCCAGCTCGATGGCCCATTTCGCCACCCGGCCGGATGTGTCCCGGCTGCCTATGATCTCGGCTAGCGGGGCAGTGCATACGACCGTGACGGGATGCTCTTGAAAGTAGGGCTTCAGCTTCTTGGCGGTGAAGTACACGCCGTAACACATCTTCTGGTAGTGCGGGTAGTTCTGCTTTGAGGCGGACAACACCTCACTCAAATAATACACCGGCCTCTGGACCGGCTGGGCTCGACCTTCTTCTGGACGCTAGACTATGATGACGGTGCTGACCACCCGGCTGGTTGCGGCGATGTAGAGGAGCATGGGCTCTTTCTCAGTCGGCGCCGCGAGGACAGGCGGCGTGGCCAGCATCTTCTTCAGCTCGTGAAAAGCTTGGTTGGCCTGGTCGTTCCACTCGAAGTGAGTGCTCTTCTTCATGAGGCGGTAGAGGGGGAGAGCTTTCTCTCCGAGCCGGCTGATGAAGCGGTTCAAGGAGGCTAAGCACCCGGTAAACTTCTGAATGTCTCGAAGCTTGGTGGGGATCGCCATTCTCTCGATGGCCTTGATCTTCACCGGGTTGCATTAGATGCCGCATTCGGAGACCAGGAAGCCTAGGAGCTGGCCGGCTGGCACTCCGAACACGCATTTCTCGGGGTTGAGCTTGATTTGGAACCGGCGTAAGTTCTCAAACGTTTCCTTGAGGTCTCCCAGCAAGGTGCCGTGCTTCTCCGTCTTCACCATGATGTCATCCACGTAAACGTGAGCGTTTCTGCCGAGCTGCTTGAGGAGGCACTTCTGCATGCAACGCTGAAAAGTGGCACCGGCATTTCTCAAGCCGAATGTCATAGTCAGGTAGCAGAAGGCCCCAAATGGCATGATGAAGGCGGTCTTCACGCGGTCGTCCGGATCTAGCTTTATCTGATGATATCCGGAGTAAGCATCCAAGAAACTCAACAGCTCGCATCCGGCTGTGGAGTCTATCACTTGGTCAATCCTTGGCAGGGCAAAAGGATCTTTGGGGCAGGCCTTGTTGAGGCTCGTGTAGTCTATACACATGCGCCACTTGTTGTTCTTCTTTAGCACAAGGACCGGGTTGGCGAGCCATTCTGGAAAGAAAACTTCCATAATGAAGCCGGCTGCCAAAAGCCGGGCTATCTCCTCCCCTACAATCCTGCGTTTCTCCTCCGACAGTCGGCGAAGGGGTTGTCTGACTGGCTTTGCGTCTTCTCGAACGTGTAGTTTGTGCTCGGCGAATTTCCTCGGAACACCCGGCATGTCCTTGGGGGACCATGCAAAGATGTCCCGATTCTCACGGAGGAAATCGGCGAGCTCGCCTTCCTATTTGCTGTTCAGGTTTGCCCCGATGACGGCAAACCTCTCTGGATGCTCAGGGTCAAGAGGTATCTTCTTCGTCTCCTTGGCCGACTGGAAAGATCCTTGAGTATCATGCTCCTTGGGGTCGGGGGACACGGCCGACTGTTTGCCGGCTATGGCCACGACTCGGTCCAACATCTTCTTCTCTTCGGCAATCACAAGGGACTCGGCTAGCCGGCTGCTGGCTGCTACGCACTCAGAGGACTTCTTGTAATCGCCGGCTATGGTGATGACGCCTTTGGTGCTTGGTATCTTCATCTTGAGGTATGCATAGTGGGGAACTGCCATGAATTTGGCCAAGGCAGGTCGGCCAAGCAATGCATGGTAAGGGCTCTCCAGGTCCACCAGTTCAAACCAGATCGCTTTCCGGCAGAAATGCTCCTTGTCCCCAAAAAGTACATCAATCTTGATTTTGCCAATGGGGGCGCAGGACAGGCCGGGTACGATGCCATGAAACACTGTCCGAGTAGGCGTGAGCTGCTTCGTCTTCACGCTTAGCTTTTCCAGGGTATCACGATACAGGATGTTGATGCTGCTCCTGCCGTCTATCAACACACGGGAGAAGCGGGCGGCGCGTCTGTCCATTGCAAGGGTGGCTTCCAGGACCAAAGCATAGGAGCCGGGAGACGGCATCACCTCCGGATGGTCGGCCCGGCTCCAGCTGATGGGCTTTTCTGACCAATGCATGTGTCCGGCAGGGTTGGCAGCGACCACGCTAACTTCCTGGCGCTCTTGGTGTTTGCTGCGCCGGTCTTCGGGCTGGCTTGTAAAGACGATGTAGGTTGCTTGCTCGTCAGGGAACTCGTCATGCACGGCTCCGACTGCGGGCCGAGCGGCCGGAGGCGGAGGCGGAGGCGGCGGGCCGGCAGGCGGAGGCGGCACGAGCCCTTCACCTTTAGAGATTCGGGTGAGCCAATGGCACTTCCGGGTCGTATGGTTGGACGGCTTCGCGCCACTGTGGAACTTGCAAGGGGCGTCGAGAGTTTGCTCGTAGGAGAAGGCGGGCTGCCAAGCCGGCCTGCCGCCCTTGGGCTTCTTGGGCGCCGGTCGCTCTTCAGGCGGCGCGTCTTTGACTGTGGCCATCTGCCGACTGGCGGGAGGCGGCGCGGGGCCCTTGCGCTTGTGGTCGTTCGAATGGGGGAGCCGGCCGGAATCCCCAGCCGGCGTCTTGGGCGCCGGGTTGAGTACCTTTCCGGACGCATCTACCTGAAGCTCGGTCTTCATCGAGGAGTCGGCGGTAGCGTACTTGTCCGCTATGTCCAGAAGCTCGTCGAGGGTAGCCGGCTCGTCACAGAGGAGCTTGTGCTTGAGGAGGGTGCCTTCTCGGCATCCGGCTGTGAAGTATTCTATGGCTTGCACCTCGTGCACCCCTTCACAGGAGTTGCGGAGCTCGGCCCAACGCGTGAGGTAATCGCGAGTGGACTCGGCGGGGCCTTGTACGCACAAGGAGAGCTGTCCGGGCTTGGGAGCCCGCTTGTAGGTGCCGGTGAAGTTGCGGATGAAGGTTTCTGTGAAATCTAGCCAGCTGTTGATGCTACGCGGCTTGAGGCTGTTGAGCTAGGTCCGCGCCGTGCCTTGCAGCATGAGGGGCACGTACTTCACGGCAACGCGCCGGTTGCCGTTAGCTATGCTAACCGCCGTGGAGTAGTCGATCAACCAATCTTCCGGCTTCACGGAGCCGTTGTACTTGGGCGTGTCTCTTGGGAGCGAGAACCCTTTGGGAAAGGGCTCGTCGCGGATGCGGGGGCCGAAACAAGGCGGGCCGACATCGTCTTCTTCTTCCAACGCCAGGGATCGCGCCAGGCGGTCGATCCGATGGCGGGCGTCGTTCTCGCCGATTCCTTCGCGGCAGCCTAGCCGGCCGCTGAGAGTCGGGTGCGCCACTGGCGGCGGGGCGGGATATCTCTCTCCACGGGGCGGAGGCGGAGGCGGGTCGCCCCGCCATTCCATGGCTCGGGGATGACCGTCCGCGTCTCGCTCGATGGAGATCCGGGTCCGGCTGCGGCTCGCAGCCGGCTCCTTCTCGCATCGCGCGCGGGTGTTGCTCGTAGTCGGCGTCCGGGACGTCGCGCCGTGTTCTCGGTGCGGGGGAGGGCTTTCCGCGCGGGCGTCGGCTTCGTGTCGCTGCGCGGCTGCGTCAATCAATTGCTGGATGCGCCGGGTCATGTGGGGGAGGTCTTCGGCCTCCAGGCCGTCCAGCTCGTCTACGGCCGCCTGGGCGGCACGCAAGTTCTCGAGCGGAGTGGCATAGACCGGGCGGTCGACTCCCAGCGTGTCGGCGATGACGGCACCGCGTTGCTTGACAAGGCCGGCCCGGCTTGGCCCGCCCCGTGGCCGACGTGCCGAAGGCGGCGCGGTCAGCTTCGCGTTGATAGGCCTCAGTGAGGCGTCTTACGGAAGCCAGCCTTCGGCCCTCTGCGAGGAGGGCGAGGCGGCGTGCCTCCAGTGCTTGTCGTCGGCATTAGCCGGGAGGGGAGCGGACAAGTCGTGGGCCGCCGTGTGCGAGGCGTCGCGGGCGCTCTCGTCGGCCGGGCCGCCGTGGCCGACAACCATCACTTCGGTGCTGACAGCACCGCAGCCGTCGGCTCGAGGAAGCGGGTCGTTGTAGATCGTGACGTTGGTGGGGAAGGTGTCGTAGGAGGCCGTGTCGGAGTCGACAGGCATCGGGTCGGTGGAGCCAACCGACTCCAGGTCCGCAGCGGGCTCGCTGGAGACATGGAGCTGGCCGAGAAGGTTGGCGAGGTGGTCGGTGCCCGCATCGGAGGCGAGCTCGTCAGAGATGAGAGTTTCGTCGAGGAGATCGGCGAGGCCGCTCGCCGCGCAGATGCTGGTGACGCCTTGCAGCGCGTCGTGGCAAGCGCCATCGGGCGTGCCGGGCTGGCTACGCTCGTGGGGGAGGAATAAGGTTCCGTCCAGAACAGGTCTCTGGACGACGGTGCACCTGGCCCCACGGTGGGCGCCAAATGTCGGGTGGTAGGTGCGGCATATGCCAACGGGTGGCTTATCATTGTGGGATCCAGTAAGACATCGCCGGTGCCTGGAAACGGGATAAGGCGAAGACATGCACGCCGGCGGATCTTACCCAGCTTCGGGGCTCTCCGTGGAGATAACACCCCTACTGCTGCTCTGCGGGGTCTCCGCATGTTCACTAGATGATTCAAGTAGCTACACAACGCTCCTTGAGCTGTTTGGTGGAAGGGGGAAGAAGGGCACGACTAGCCTGCTTCTTCTCCTTGTGTGGTGTCTAGGACTAGCAAGGGGGTCCAACCCTTTGCATGGGTGCCCTGGGGGGTTTATATAGGCCTACCCCCAGGGGTACAACGGTAATCCGACTGGGCGCGGGGCCCAGCCGTCTGGGACTGCGCTCGCCGGCTTCTGCGCCGACTGCTGGGGCCCGCCGGCTGGTGGGTCCTGCCGGCTGCCAACTCCTTGGCAATAGGCAGGTCCCACCGCCCAGGACCTGGTCGGCGGCTGGTTACCGTGGCTTCATCTTGGTGACGTAGGCTTCGTCATGGTAGGCGTGGCTACAGTGCCGCCGCTCGTCTGGGGATCGCTGTAGCCTCACCGTGTCTTGTCTCCTTAATAGGGCGTCTCCTTCGAGGGAGGCGGCTAGCCGACTGCGGGGAGCCGGCTCCGTCTCGAGCCGACTGGTTGGAGGCGCGGCCGCCTTCGGGCGTCTCTCTGCCCGAAGGGGCCCACCGTCCATGGGCCACGCTGGCGGCCCGTCGTGGGCGACGCTAAGGTCAACATGGCAATAGTGCGCGCCGGACGGGTCATGCCTACCCCGTACGGCGCACTGTGCCAGGCGTGCTCCGGGATTCGGGGCTGGCAGGCTTCACTGTAGCCACGCCCCGTCGCTCCGCCGTTAGGTGGGTGCAAACTTTGAGGGTACGGTCTCGACCGCTTTATGGGAGCCGGCTTCTTGGAGTCGGCCTTCTCATGAGGGCTAAAGTCGGACCGCCTTCCGAAAGCCGGCCTGGGTGGCAGCCAGCAAGGGGAAGGCGGCCCCATGTCTTGGATTCTTGAGAGCCGGGTGGGCTCGTAACTTTTTCAGAAGGGCCAGGGGAAGCCGGCTAGGCTACCCATGGCTATTTACTCCGACAGATTGCCCCCTCCGACAGGGTGCCGGAACGGGTCTAGATTGGCTTTCGGTGGCTACGGAGGCTTCTGGCGGCGGAACTCCCGATCTATTGTGCTCCCGGATGTTTTTAGGGTATATGGAGATATATAGGCGGAAGAAGTACGTTAGGGGGGCCACGAGGGGACCACGAGGGTGGAGGACGCGCCCAGGGGGGTGGGCGCGCCCCCTGCCTCATGGCCTCCTCGTAGATCCCCTGACGTGTACTCCAAGTCTTCTGGGCTTCTTCTGATCCAAAAATAAGTTCCGTGAAGTTTCAGGTCAATTGGACTCCGTTTGGTTTTCCTTTTCTGCGATATTCTAAAACAAGGTAAAAACAGAAACTGGCACTGGGCTCTGGGTTAATAGGTTCAAAAATGATATAAAAGTGTATAATAAAGCCCATAAATATCCAAAACAGATAATATAATAGCATGGAACAATCAAAAAATATAGATACGTTGGAGACGTATCAGGCCCCTTGGCGGCGGTGGTGGCTGGCGGCGGAGCTTGACCGGCGGCGCCTTGCAGGCCCAGATCTAGGCCCCTTTGGGCCCGATCTGGGTCGGGGCGGGCCGGCTTGACCTCCGGCGAGTTGCCTCCGGCTGGGCTGGCGAGCCACAAGAGACGGGGGCGGCGGCTATTGCGCCGCGTCTGCTGCAGTGTGGCGGCGGGAGCTTAGCGGGCCCGATCTTGGCCTGGCTGGGCAGTTGGCCCGGCGTGCTCCTGCTCTGCGTCCGGTCTGCTACCGCCTGAGCCGGTGGAGGTTGTCCCCTCCCACGTGGCCGCGGTACTGCCAGCCCCTGTCAACGGTGGTTTTGTTCGGCCTGGCCGGCCTTGCGACGGATGTCGTGGTGAGACGACGGTGGTGTCCTCGTGGCTGTGGTGGCGCATGTTGGTGGGCGGTAGGCAGGGTGGAGCCAACAATTGGTACTGGGTGATGGGTGTGAGAGGTAGGGAGAAATCTCTGTCGGTCCTGGCCGACTACGACACGGTGGCGCCTGTGGGCGCCGCCACTCTTCTTGAAGGGCGTCGGGTATACTTCTCCCTCACTCCCCTCCGCGTAGCGAGAGAAATCCTAGGACTCATCGGGGCACCAGCGTCGTCGTCGTCGCGGTCCTACTTGAAGGTGCTGCTTGGTACTCGGCGATTCGATGGCATTGGAGTGTGGCGGAATTCTTCGATGGGGGCAGCGGTTGCAGGATGCTACAACTTTCGTTGAGCCGGTGTTGCTCGCATTTCTTTCTCTTATTTTCTCTTGTTTTCTTTTAGGCATGATTGTACTGTCTGCCCCAGCGTGGTTTCCTTGGTTGTATCGGTGACGGTTGCTTTGTAATACAAAGCGGGGGAAACCCTATTTCGACAGATGTAAACCATTTGAGGTTTAAAGAGAACACATGGTGTTCATAAGCATGGCATGAGTGACTAAGCTAAAATCCAAGTTGGACTCATAAGTCAAATAATCAATACTACGCAAGTACATGAAAATAAACAACCAAGCGTAGAGATACACTCGGTGACGTGGCCTCTTAGTGAACGTCGTGTGTGAATTACGGGACGCTCGGGAACACGAAAATAACTATATAATAGAATGCAGTGCGTGAAGAATAACTTAGCTGTCCAATGACGCACGAGCGACCAAGTCCCGTGCACGAGTGGGCACATGGTGTAGAGGTGTCCAACCAAATGGCGGCATGCGGGGCGGCCGAGTTAAGCATGTAGTCGAAGATGTGCCCAACCAAGTAATGGCGCACGGGGCGGCCAAGTCCCTGCATGTCATTGTGTTACTCATGTGCACGAACGTGTCCAACCTGAGTGGCCACGGAAGGGGCAGCCGAGTGCCTGAACGTTCAGTCTGAGTGGACAATGCAGCCGGGTGAACTCTCCCGAGTAACCAGGGGCCGTTCTCCCAAATCCGTCCACTGAGCACCGATGATGGAGGGCTGAGCCGCTCAACGCCGGAGGGAGGAGCTGGTCGGCGCTGGGGTAGGAACCGCTCGGCGCTAGAGGGAGGAGCCGCCGAGCACCCGCACTGTGCTTTACTCGCGTCTAATTGAAAGATCCATCGAGTGACCCTGCAAGTTAGCCAGTACAGCCGCGAATGTGTTCCGCCAGGCCAAAATGCCTTTGCCCTGATGCTACTTGCCAATTGAGTGCATGCATGCACTACCATACGGGAGCTATGGATGCATGCATCAGTCGGCTCGGTTGGAGCATGCGAAGAGATCGTGCATATGTGGCCTCACTTTCTGGTATGGGCGCACTAACTAATTATTACGCATCGTGGGGCATGGGAAGAGATCGCGCACGCACGGAGGGCTCTTCCGGTCTCCCCGCGCGGAGGAAAATGACAAGCCGGAGTCCTGCGCGATGTCCACTAATTGGCCGCAGTGATTAGGTAACTGGCACTGCAAATCCTCGCTAATTGGCCGCAGTGATTAGGTAACTGGCCCCCTCAGACTAGTCACAGTGGATGGTAACTTAGAGTAGTAACATGCATATGTTACTAGTCTATATTATTACCTCCATGGTGGGTAGTAACATATGTGTTGTGTCATGTATCACTTTATTCATTAGGTTATGTACTCATCTTTTCTTGATACGTGTGATGTTACAGTAACTAGATATGTTATCACATATCTCTCTTTCTTCATTAATTACATGTCACATCATCTATTTTGCCTAGATAAATATAATGTTACCACCTATGTTACTCCCACTGCGGGTAGTCTCAGAATAAATTAGGTAACTAGCGATGGAAATCCTCACCTATGGCTCGACATTATTCGAGCTAAATACCTGCGGGCCAACCCCTAGCGTTTGCGCAAAGAGCCGGGCGATGGATGAGACTTGCTTGCTCCCTGCGTGTACGCCCATCCGTGCTCCCGCATACGTGGCTTGATTTGATTGGAACAAAATAAGGCTCGGCCCCATCCCTTTAAAATCAGGGGGGTGATTAGATTAGAAAGAAAAAAAGAAAAAAAGACAGCCGTAGGATGAAGTGGGAGCATAGGACCACGCGATTATGCCAACTCCGGGACCGATAGAACTGAACCTCCTTTGGGAGATTAAGCTGTCGTTGAAGATTAGGATCTTCCTGTGGCAATTAGTGCGCGGACGAGTCCCCTCCAGTACGGAGGTGCTGAAGCGTAACGGTCCCTCCGACGGGATGTGTCCTTTATGCTTGACCCCGGAGGACTCTAACCACATATTCTTCGTATGCCCGGTGGCGAGATTCCTCTGGGGTTGCTTTTGGGAGGTTGCAGGTGGCAGATGGTGCCATACCAACCTCCCTGATATGTTTAGGGAGGTGCTTGAGCCCATCCATGCGGCTGGGCGGCCGGCCCTTTGGGTGGCTATTGGTGCCCTTCTTTGGACACTTTGGAATATCCATAATAAGCTTGTGGTTGATCATGTTATTCCTCTTCGTGCGACTCATGCAGTATACAAACTCTATGGTTTTCTACAGCTATGGCGGCCGCTTAGTCGGTGCCAGGATCGGGTCTTCATCGATAGGGCCATCACTTCGCTCTGGTCCATCGCCGCCCACTTGTCTGCACCGCCGCTCCCCCCTCGCCCCCGAAGCCGGATTAGTGTAGCTGTCTTTTGGCTTCTTATTTGGGGATTATTGTGTTGCTCCCCCAGCTAGACTTCTGGTGTGCTTGTTGTACTCTGGTGTGTGTGTGCGTTGAACCTTGTTGCTACATGTGTGCTTTGGTCCAGGCTTTATAGTATAAAGCGGAGGGAAACCCTATTTCGTCAATCCTCACTAATTGGCGTCTTAATGAGACGATAAATTACCTTCATGAAATGGTAACTGGCCCATGCCACGGGCTTGGGTTAGGCTGGTTATAGTAGGGAGTATCATATACTGGTATCATGTATATGATACTATATTTATAGTGCATAATACTCTCTCCGTTTTTATTTACTCCGCATATTAGCTTTGGTCAAAATCAAGCTTTGTAAATTTTGACTAAATTTATAGACAAAAATATTAACATATCCAATAACAATTCAAGATCATTAGATTCATTATTGAATGTACTTTCATCATTATTGAATGTACTTTCACATCATATAAATTTGTTATGATATCAATTTATATTCATTTATATAAACTTGATCAAATTTTAAGAAGTTTGACTTCTGTCAACTCTAATATGCAAAGTAAATAAAACGAAGGAAGTATTATAAATTAATATCATAGATGGTCTTATTTATAGCCATGCATGACATATAGTAGCGTAACATTTATTATAATATGGGAAGCGCGCGAGGCCGGCAAGCGAGCGGGGCGCTGGGCCGGAGGAGGTAGTATGCTACTATAACCCTCTCTCTATTCTTTAACTGTCTATCACATAAGCATATTTACAAGTCCGAAGTGCATGATATTATTTATGTTACCTCACTATGGCCAGCTTTAGTGGGCTACGTATTCTTCGATGTAGACGACAAAGATGGAAGAGATGCAGGTGATAAGGTAGCGTGTGCTGCCGGCGATGTTAGCCAGTGGCGGCAAGCGAGTGGGGCGCTGGGCCGGAGAGCGCGTCACACGGCGAGGGAGCGAAGCGCTGGGCTAGCGAGTGCGTCGACCATGCGTGGAAGAGCGGCGACGGTGTTCGCATACAAGGCCAAAGACGACACTGTTCTTGGCAAAGGCAAGACGCATCAAAAATAGGAAATTATGTAAGAATGGATACAAACCGGCTCCAGCATGGATCGATAGACGACATTGCCCCACCATGGACGTCAACTGTCGAGGCAACGAATCTGACAATAAGTATTACGGGTACGAACAAGAGGCGGAGCCTACCTACGGCGCAAATGTATCACTTGAATTTTACGAGCTCAGCCCCTGTCGGAGAGGTAACAACACTACGTCTCGTGTCCGAAGGTTTGTGTTTTCTCTTGGGGTGTATGATTACAATGGATGTTGAACCCTTGCCATGGAGCTGAAAGGAGACTTATATAGAGTGCGCCCCGGCCTCATTATTACCATGTAACTACGACAGTTACAGGTAACGGCATCTATAACTACACTTGAAGTCTAGTATAAAGCTACTCGACCATTGCAGCTCCCACGTCATCTCCATGCTTCCTCTATGTGCGTGATGATGGCTGAGCCGACTGGAGGGAAGAAGTCCGACTATCGTCGGTGTATCCGAGTGGATTTCCTGTGGTGCGCATCTGAATGCGCCTGTAGTCGACGGACCTTTCAATGATGATGTGGGACTCTAGATGGGCCTTAGATGTCAAGTCCTTTATTATTTATACGATGTATAGTGACACCTCCTTCAATATGATACAATATTTGATCTGATACTCGTATCGTTTACTCTGTAAACACTACTCCCTTCATTTCTAAATATAAGTTTTTTTAGATATTTCAATAAGGACAATGTGGTGACCTATTCTTATTTTTTTGATTGATTGATCAATCATAAATTTGAACGTATTGCCCAATGTAGCGACGAATTTCTATCTTTTATCCGGTTTGTGTCCGCTCAAACCCAATTTTAGTGTAAATTTGAGACACATTTGAATTGGATGCGGACACAAAATGAACATTTTTTGTGTCCTCTTCGTCCGCACTGTCCACTCCATTCGACGCACGGCAGGAGCTCCAACTCCTTGGGCGGCAGGGCCTGCGGCCTAGCCAGTGCGACCACAACCTTGAGCAGCGGTGGCGCCTAAGGAGTCTCGCCGAGGGGATGGGGCGATGGTGCGGCTGCTACGGGGCGACAACGGCAACGTGTGCAACAGGGAGAGAAAAAATAAATAAATAAAAAGGTGGATGGGTGTCGAATGGCTCCGAAGAGGCGAACGTGTCAGCCTCGGCCTCGCCTCCCCTGTGCCTGGCCGCTGCGCGCCCACACACAGCAGGCCATGCCATCATGCTCGCCGCGCTCGCTCTGCCTCATCTCCCCGGCGTGGGGTTCGAGTTCGACCGCTGGCCTCACCTCGCGCCCGCGCCCGGCCTATGCTGCTGTAGCCATCGGCCTCGCCTCCCTGCGCCCAGCCGCTGCGTGCACCACTGCATGCCACATGTTTGACAAAATATTAAGGCGGACACGATTTGAGTCAGACGGTTGGAGTTGCTGTAACACACACTACTACTACCGACCATGCACTTGCACGTATAATTGGCAAAACAATCCTGCACCAGTTCTAGTATATGCGTAGATAGTACATGCACATGCATACGTAGATTGTCAATTCCATCGAGTCATTGTCCAGGAACAAAGGCTGTTGCATGCATATGACAGCAAGCCAGCTAGCGCTCGAAGTTCATCTCTTCGGCGGTTCGGCCGACTGCGCACCGAAGACAGATCTTCGGGCCAGGCCGTGTGTTCTTGAGCCCAAAGTACATCGAAAACAGCTCTTCGGCCTAAGTAAGACCGAAGAAGGATACATAAGAGGGACGGGTTATATAATTGTAATTTACGAACTACGTCATACATTATCGATTTTTTTTATAAAAAATAATATTTTTTAAAAAAATTCATGTATGTAGACATATTTTAAAATATAGATTCACTTATTTTGCTTCGTATATAATCGGCATTGAAATCTCTAAATAAACTCATACTTAGAAACGGAGGGAGTATATCGTGTCATGTCTAGTTGACCTTGCATGATAGTTATAGCACTTAGCAGGATGACACAGCTCGCGGCACGGAAAAGAAAAGGACAGCTAGTGCTTATCTACTTTCCTAGTGCACTCTCTTGCTATTTTCCTTCCTTTTTTATTCCATTAATCAGCAGTAGCAACGGTACCAGGATACATGCAGCGGTTTGTGGAAGAAGTTCACACTCCACACCAATGGATGAGCCGGTAAACGAAGCACCTAATGAACAAGGACGCTTTACCCCGGCAGATATGTACGATATCTGCAGGATAGCTGCATGATTTCAGCGTGAATTAAGAATACTTCCATGTTGAAAATACACAGGTGTAGTACCACTAGCTATGCTCCCTACCGACCTCTATATATGCCACATTACACGGCTTCTCCTGAGTCCTCAATCGTACCCCTGCACCCCTCTCTTTATCTCAAGAATACCAATACCTTTAAGCACAGGGCTGCAGATCGAGGGGGTACGTTCGTACTGGATAGCTAGATATGGGGAGTGTTGGCAATTATTTGCCTGTCGTTGGTATGATCCTGGTGCAACTGGGTCTTGCTGGTCTGAATGTGTTGTCAAAGCTCACCATGGCGTCCGGCATGAGCCCTTACGTGCTCATCACCTACCGAAATCTTCTTGGGGCTGTCTTCCTTGCTCCCTTTGCTTTCTTTTTCGAACGGTATGATTTAATTTTTTCTTCTATAAACATTTCTGATTTCTTGATGGCTATATATGTTTTTTTCAAACGGAGGCAAAAGATTTGCCTCTTGTATTAAATAAGGGAGGAGCAGAGTTTAGAGTTTTACAAAAGCACCCGCATACACGGCATGGCAATTACTCGTGGAAAAAAAAATGATCCCTAGTCTTTTAGCACCGGCAGTGATTCAAAGCTTTGCTTCCTCCAAGATGTTGCTAAGTAGGATAGGCGGCGGCGTGCTCTTGTGACGGAACACCCTTGCATTTCGCTCGTTCCAAATGGTCTAGGAGACAAGCATAGTGAGGGAGATCATAGCGCTCCGGTTGGGGATGTGGTTGTCGGTTCTCTTGTCCAACCATTCGCGGACGGAATCGTCAAGGTGCCAAATGGTGGTGTCCATGTGAGCAAGGCCAAGTTTTTCAATGATAGTCCTCCATAGCCAGAGCTTGTAGCGGCATTTGAAGAAGAGGTGTGCACCCGATTCTTGCTCTCTTGAGCAAAGAGGGCAGAGCCCACAATTTTTCCAGCCCCGTATCTGCAAGCGATCGGCGGTCCAAATACTATCTTGAATAGCCAACCAAGAAAAAAAAGTTGACCTTGGGGGAGCCCAAGCCTTTCAAACCATGCGGTCCATATGGGAAAGAGTTAGCCCCAGGAACTGGGCCATATATGCGGTGGCCGCTGTGTAAATCCCGTCATTCGAGTGCTTCCAAAAGATATCGTCGTCAAGCTGTTCATCAAAATTCTCGAATGTGTTCGATGAAGACAACAATGTTGTACTTAGTTGATTTTGAAGATCCCAGCATTGCACTTGAGAGCCTCCCTCACCTTCCAATTCTTTCTTCTCGAGGCCTCATAGATTAGCTGTGCAATGTCTTTGGGCTTACGTCCGAAAAGCCAAGGGGAGTCCAAAAAGGCGTTTTGGCTCCTTTCCCCACGGTGATGGTAGTGGAGGCATAGAAGAAGTTGAGATCATCATCCGTGCAAGGATTGCCAAATCCCACCCATAATCTGTGAGGTTCCTTCCACTCATACCAAGACCATCTTAGCCTTAGAGCACGTGCAAATTTGCCAGTATTAAGCACCCCAAGACCACCATACTCATTCGGCCTACAGACCGTATCCCAATTAACCTTGCATTCGGCCTACAGGCTATATATGTTACACACTAAAGCACAAGGCGTTATGCAAATCTGCGTTTTATTTAGAAGGAGATGAGTCCACGTTTCATAAAAGGAAGTTTCTTGTTTTCAGATGACTTCTTGATCTAAGATGTAATGTACCCAGCTACCGGCGGGTTCTTCACATTTTTTTGGGGCCATGGATTTACTATGTGATGTCTTTCTGGTTAAGTAATTTGCTTAAGAAAATCCTGTATTTAATATTGTTGAGTTGTTTCAATTAATTTGATGTACTGCATGTGTAGACAATACTACCTCTGGTCCAAGAACGTGTGTTATGTTCATAAAAAAAATATCGTTGGAAACGTTTATGGAATGCTAATCCAATGGTACGGAGTAGTACCACATCTTTGAGATCATATATATTTCCTACTTATTGGTACATTTAGTTTGGAGAAGGAGTACTTATGTGAATACCTACTAGTAGTATGCATTCAACTTTGAGTGAATATATCCTTCCTACATGAGTGGCCCATCCATATCTATCATCAATGAATTAATTTCCTCATTGTTCTTACGCAATATGATTTCATATGATTGTGGATGCAGAAAAACTTGGGCCTCAATTAGCAAGAAGACACTATTACAAATTTTCATATGCTCCGTTGTTGGGTATGATCTTTTTTCCCTTTGCACCTGATTGAGAGTCATTTGCTCTCTGAACTGATATATAAATATGCTACCTTACCAAAATGGCTTACTAAATTTAAATTTGCTTTTACATTTTATTTTAAATAAATTGCAAGCAAAACATTTTCCTCCAACCATTATTAGTTTATTTTGAATAAATACATTTTAGTCCTGATTGAATGAATGAGACACACTTCTTTTAGGGAAGTTAAGCAAAGCTCAGTATTTTAGTCCAAAGACTGTGATATTTGTGAAACCTTGCCTTCTGAATCCAGTTATAAAAACCAAGTACTCTCTCCAATCAAAATTAATTGACGCACCAATTAATTTGGACTGGAGGGACTACCAAATTTCTAACATTTATGCATCCATGCCTATGAATTCTTGATTCAAAAGTTGGAATTTTTCCTATGTTAAAATTGTTATGTGATGCCATGGTATTATTTTCCAAATATTATTAAGAATGTTAAAGTTTTTTCACCGCAAAAAAAGATATACAAAGGACGCAGTCTACATATAGGACAAAATACTCTTTGCTAGTAGCCATAGATATGGTTGTCTTCCAATGTAAATTTGGGTAAATGTTGTGTGTAAGCAATACCATCACAAGCTAACTGACAATAATAGTCTGAATCTGATTATTCGTACACACTTTGGTGGGTATGTGGCAGTGCGACGATGAACCAGGTGTTCTATTTCGTGGGCCTCAAGTACAGCCGCCCGACCGTGGCGTCCGCGCTGAACAACACGCTCCCTGCGGTGACCTTCGCGCTCGCGGCCACCCTCAAGATGGAGCCCGTTGCGGCTTTCGCCGGGAAGGCCAAGGTGGCCGGCACGGCCCTCTGCGTGGTCGGCTCCATGCTAATGACCTTCTATAGGGGGCCCCTCGTCAGGACCCTGGATTCCCCGATCCACTGGCCGTACGTGCAGCGCACCATGACTGCCGAGGCGGCGGCCCACGCCGGCGGACACGCCGCCGTCCTCGGGGCGACTCTAGTCATCGCCTCCAACGTTGCCTGGGCAGTCTGGTTCATTATTCAGGTATAGGTACACATAATGATATGTACCGTGTACGTGAGAGGAAAATTTGCAGTTTCGCGTGTACAAATTGAAGTAATCGTTTTGCATGGCGTCGGCGTGCAGAAGAAGATGTCCAACACCTTCTCGTCTCCGTACACGACGACGGTGCTGATGGCGGCAATGGCCAGCGTCCAGAGCGGCGTCATTGCGGTGGCCGCGGAGCACAGGCTCTCGGCGTGGGCGCTCGGGTTCGATATCAGGCTCATAGGCTCGCTCTACGCGGTAAGATCACATTCTCACCATGTCCAGATCATTAGACACGATGTGAATTATTTATTTATTTTCTTCAGTGTGCTGTGGTGGAACTGGAACTGAACATGTACATAAATATATGTATATATGCAGGGGGTGGTGGCGTCAGGGATTGTGATCGCGGTGATGTCGTGGTGCATCCAGGTGCGCGGGCCGGTGTTCGTGTCCATGTTCAGCCCCATGATGCTCATCATCGTCGCTGTCGTCGGGTGGGGCATCCTCGGCGAGAAGATACGCGTCGGCAGGTACTCACGATCCATCGATCGATGCATGCGTTTATTCTTGCACAATTTGGTGATCCCGGATACTGATTGCTCATATATACTCCTATATGTTTTGGTTTGTTTTCCTTCAACCAGCGTTATCGGCGCCGTGTTCATAGTGGTGGGGCTGTACACGGTGCTCTGGGGCAAGGGAAGGGACCTCGTTGCCACGGAAACCGCGGAAGACGACGAGGAGAAGAAAATCGGCAGCGGCGAACCGAGCAACGGGGCCATCGATGGCGCAGCGGTCTTGCGGTCATGCACCGCTGCTGATCGTCATGAGGCAACGGTGGCACGAGATTTGCAGTGCAGTGTCATGGCTTGAGTTTATGCTATCTTGGAGAGTTGAACAAACCAGCATGATTATTATATGCAAAGATCCTAGGTGAATAAGACAAAAAGAAGGCGTGTGAACGCGATAAAATCCGAAAACTCCATGATTATTATACATAACAAGAAATAAAACGGAAATACTAACGCCCACACGTGTGGGCGTTCCCCAACTCGCCCACACGTCTGGATCGTTGTTCACTGTCTTTTATACGAATCTTGACACGAAAAGATGGATTTGATGTGTCACGTAGAACGGGGCTGGTGTGTGGGCGTTGAAGAGTTTGTCCACACGCCCGCACCACGCTGTTTGCCAGCTGCGCTATGTGGACGAACTAGTTTCTAGCCACACAGCCACCACCTAGATCATGCGCGTGTGGGCGAACTGCTTTTCGCCCACATGACACTCCTACGTTGTGGATGGCAACTGCAGTTACGCGAATGTGGCAATTAGGTAAACACACATGACAACTGTGATTCTTTGCTAGACGGCAACTGCAGTTGCGCGTAGGTGGCAACCAGATAAACACACATGGCAACCGTGATTAACAATACATGGCAACTATGATTGGATCACACATGGCAACTAGATAAACACACATGGCAACTACTGTTTGACTATATATGGCAAGTAGTTAATCACACACGGCAACTACGGTTTGATTACACGTGACAACTACAAAAAATTAGACATGGCAACTATAGTTAACCAAAACAGATAGAGTTGCCATGCTTTTACAACTACACTTGCCATCCCGGATAACTACATCTGCCAACCAGGATGGCAACTAAATGGTCATCCCGCGGGATACCTAACGTAGTTGCGTCAAGACGTGTAGGCATTTTTGCTTCGTGCCACACACGCGAGGTGGAGATGAGTAGTATTTATTGAACGTGTGGCACGAAGTAGCCGCGCCCACACGTGTGGGCAATTCTAATGTCTGCCCACACACAGCCCTAGTGGGCTGCCTCCTACTCACACCACACACGGTGTGTGGGTGCATGTCAAATATACCACACGTATGACAGTTATCGGCATCCAAATAAAATATAAAGTAAATTTGGACTCATCAACTTTCCCATGCTTAAAGTTTTGCTTAGGAAATATTGTTGCTTGTAGGAACAAGGTCATGTGGTTCATGAAGCGCGGATAAGTGAAAATGAGTGAGTGTATTGCATCTCGAGAACTATAATATATATCCAGTTATGATGAACACTCACACATTTTCATCGGCAAGATGATTATAGAGGCTTCCACACTTTTAGTGATAAATTCATTAGGGAAGAAAAAATTAACTTTATCTGGTAAACCATTCAAGCTTCAATCGATTAAGTCGCAAGGGGCTCTCAATTATTTTTTGAATATTGCACAATTAAACCAAATTTACTGCATAGATCCTCCTCTTTTGTTTCCTCTCATAATTGTGAGTAGTTGATGAGTGATATTTTTACACCCATTCATCCTTTGTTTAAACCGAGATATTTCATTAAAATCAAGATATTCGCTCCGGTATTGCTACTAATGACTAATGAATGCAAATGATTCCATAAATCTTTTCTTTGATGTATTTCCACAGAAAATGGGCCAAAAAGATAAGAAATCATGTGTGAACATGAAAGGAGTGGAAGAAGAGATAGAATAAATCACCAGGAGGCGCACCAGAAGCCACGGCGCAAAAGACGACATTTCATACGACCGCAGTCGCCCCTATGAGTACCCGTATGTCGTGGATTCTGAGGCTACTCCTCCATTTGAACAACTTCTATAAAGGGGACCACGCTGAAATGTCAACAGAAGAACATCGAGCGAAGTCAGAACAACACCATCTTCATCCCCTCTCATCAACCTAGCGGCCACCATTTCCATCTCCATAGCCGTCATCACCATCATAGTCCATCTCTATCTAGTTCATACTTGTAATCGTGCATCGCACACGGCATCCACTGTAGGACATATTGTCAATCAATCAATCTTCAAGATGTGTTCTTGTTGCGATCTGAGCTTCATGTGTGAGTAGCTTGGTAAAGTATGGGTTGAGGCATAGGCCTTGCAACCCATTGTATTTGTTGTGGGGATCAATGGAAAGGGCTTTGAATTAACATCCCGTATGTGTGAAATAAATTGTTCCATAGATGTCTCTTGTCTTGTCCGCAGTCTTCATCCCTACATGTACCCAGGATTATGGAGATCGAGCCACAGATAAGCTAAGGGCAGGGAGAACATGAAGTATTATTCTGAACACTAGTGACAGAAGGGTTTAGTACAATAACACGGATCCAATCCTTGGGGATTCATGAGGTGTAGTTATTATTGTTGGGAAACGTAGTAATTTCAAAAAAATTCCTACGCACACGCAAGATCATGGTGACGCACAACAACGAGAGGGGAGAGTGTCTCGTAGACCGAAAGCGGAAGCATTAGCACAACGCGGTGATGTAGTCGTACGTCTTCACGATCCGACCGATCCAAGTATCGAACGCACGGCACCTCCGAGTTCAGCACACGTTCAGCTCGATGACGTCCCGCAAACTCCGATCCAGCAGAGCTTCACGGGAGAGTTCCGTCAGCACGACGGCGTGATGACGGTGATGATGTTGCTACCGACGCAGGGCTTCGCCTAAGCACCGCTACGATATGACCGAGGTGAAATATGATGGAGGGGGGCACCGCACACGACTAAAAGAGACCAGCAGATCAACTTGTGTGTCTAGAGGTGGCCCCTGCCCCCGTATATAAAGGAGCAAGGGGGAGGCCGACCGGCCCTCTATGAACGCGCCAGGATGAGGAGTCCTCCTCCTAGTAGGAGTAGGACTCCCCTTTCCTACTCCTACTAGGAGGAGGAAAGAAAGGAGGAGAAGGAGAAGGAAGGAGAGGGAGGAAAAGGAGGAAAGGGGGGCCGGCCCCCTAGTCCAATTCGGTTTGGGCTAGGGGGGCCGCGCGCCCTGCCTCCTCTCTTCCACCACTCGGCCCATGAGGCCCATTACTTTTTCCTCGTATTCCCGTAACTCCCCGGTACCCCTGAAAATACCCGAATCACTCGGAACCTTTCCGATGTCCGAACATAGTCGTACAATATATCGATCTTTACGTCTCGACCATTTCGAGACTCCTCGTCATGTCCCCGATCTCATCTGGGACTCTGAACTACCTTCGATACATCAAATCACATAAACTCATAATACAATCATCACCGAAACTTTAAGTGTGCGGACCCTACGGGTTCGAGAACTATGTAGACATGACCGAGACACGTCTCCGGCCAATAACCAATAGCGGAACCTGGATGCTCATATTGGCTCCTACATATTCTACGAAGATCTTTATCGGTCAAACCGCATAACAACATACGGTGTTCCCTTTGTCATTGGTATGTTACTTGCCCGAGATTCGATCGTCGGTATCTCAATACCTAGTTCAATTTCATTACTGGCAAGTCTCTTTACTTGTTCCATAATACATCATCCCGCAACTAACTCATTAGTTGCAATGCTTGCAAGGCTTATAGTGATGTGCATTACTGAGTGGGCCCAGAGATACCTCTCCGACAATCGGAGTGACAAATCCTAATCTCGAAATACGCCAACCCAACAAGTACCTTTGGAGACACCTGTAGAGCACTTTTATAATCACCCAGTTACGTTGTGACGTTTGGTGGCACACAAAGGGTTCCTCCGGTAAACGGGAGTTGCATAATCTCATAGTCATAGGAACATGTATAAGTCATGAAGAAAGCAATAGCAACAAACTAAACGATCAAGTGCTAAGCTAACGGAATGGGTCAAGTCAATCACATCATTCTCCTAATGATGTGATCCCATTAATCAAATGACAACTCAGGTCTATGGTTAGGAAACATAACCATCTTTGATCAACGAGCTAGTCAAGTAGAGGCATACTAGTGACACTCTGTTTGTCTATGTATTCACACATGTATTATGTTTCCGGTTAATACAATTCTAGCATGAATAATAAACATTTATCATGATATAAGTAAATAAATAATAACTTTATTATTGCCTCTAGGGCATATTTCCTCCAGTCTCCCACTTGCACTAGAGTCAATAATCTAGTTCACATCGACATATGATTTAACATCAATAGTTCACATCACCATGTGATTAACACCCATAGTTCACATCGTCATGTGACCAACACCCAAAGGGTTTACTAGAGTCAATAATCTAGTTCACATTGATATGTGATTAATACCCAAAGAGTACTAAGGTGTGATCATGTTTTGCTTGTGAGGGAAGTTTAGTCAACGGGTCTGCCACATTCAGATACGTATGTATTTTGCAAATTTCTATGTCAATAATGCTCTGCACGGAGCTACTCTAGCTAATTGCTCCCACTTTCAATATGTATCTAGATTGAGACTTAGAGTCATCTGGATCAGTGTCAAAACTTGCATCGATGTAACCCTTTACGACGAACCTTTTGTCACCTCCATAATCAGGAAACATATCCTTATTCCACTAAGGATAATTTTGACCAATGTCCAGTGATCTACTCCTATATCACTATTGTACTCCCTTGCCAAACTCAGGGCAGGGTATACAATAGGTCTGGTACACAGCATGACATACTTTATAGAACCTATGACTGAGGCATAGAGAATGACTTTCATTCTCTCTCTATCTTCTGCCGTGGTCGGGTTTTGAGTCTTAGTCAACTTCACTCCTTGTAACACAGGCAAGAACTCCTTTTTGATTGTTCCATTTTGAACTACTTCAAAATCTTGTCAAGGTATGTACTCATTGAAAAACTTATCAAGCGTCTTGATCTATCTCTATAGATCTTGATGCTCAATATGTAAGCAGCTTCACCGAGGTCTTTCTTTGAAAAAACTCCTTTCAAACATTCCTTTATGCTTTGCAGAATAATTCTACATTATCTCCGATCAACAATATGTCATACATATACTTATCAGAAATGTTGTAGTGCTCCCACTCACTTTCTTGTAAATACAGCCTTCACCGCAAGTCTGTATAAAACTATATGCTTTGATCAACTTATCAAAGCGTATATTCCAACTCCGAGATGCTCGCACCAGTCCATAGATGGATCACTGGAGCTTGCATATTTTGTTAGCACCTTTAGGATTGACAAAACCTTCTGGTTGCATCATATACAACTCTTCTTCAATAAATCCATTAAGGAATGCAGTTTTGTTTATCCATTTGCCAGATTTCATAAAATGTGGCAATTGCTAACATGATTCAGACAGACTTAAGCATAGACACGAGTGAGAAATTCTCATCGTAGTCAACACCTTGAACTTGTCGAAAACCTTTTGGGACAATTCTAGTGTGACGCCCCCGATTCAATCGTACACTAATCATACACGCAAGCATGTACGATCAAGATCAGGGACTCACGGGAAGATATCACAACACAACTCTACAAATAAAATAAGTCATACAAGCATCATATTTCAAGCCAAGGCCTCGAGGGCTCGAATACAAGAGCTCGATCATAGACGAGTCAGCGGAAGCAACAATATCTGAGTGCAGACATAAGTTAAACAAGCTTGCCTTAATAAGACTAGCACAAAAGTAGGAACGATCGAAAAGGCGAGGCCTCCTTCCTGGGACCTCCTAACTACTCCTCGAAGTCGAACTCCATGTATAATCATCCTCGGGATCCTCTGGCTCCTGGGCTCCATCATCTGGTCGCAACAACTGGGTACAGAAAGGGGGAAAAGGGGGAGCAAAGCAACCATGAGTACTCATCCAAAGTACTCGCAAGCAAGGAGCTACATGAAGGAAATATGCCCTAGAGACAATAATAAAGTTATTATTTATTTCCTTATATCATGATAAATGTTTATTATTCATGCTAGAATTGTATTAACCGGAAACATAATACTTGTGTGAATACATAGACAAACAAAGTGTCACTAGTATGCCTCTACCAAGGATTACGAGTCGACGAGTCGTTGAGTCGTTCCGAGGTTGAGACTCATAGACTAATCGGACTAGTCTTAGACTAGTGCTAGACTAGTCGACAAAGTACTGTAGTAGTCAACTACTAATACCTAGTAGCAGTATGTAGTAAACTGTACAACACATTACAGTATATACAATAAAACCAGCAGTAATAGCCAACGCTCGCCAGGCCCAGCCCAATGCAGCTCAGCATGCCACCCCCAGCTGGCCCATTTGGGCCCAAGTAGCCAGCCTACTTAGCCTACTTCCTGTCCCAGCCTCTGTAACCCTAGCTTCCGATCGATCCCGTCGCCGCCGCCTGCGCCATCAGGCACAAAAGTGCGCGCGCGCGACCCGCGCCTCCGCCGTTGGCGAGCCCGCCGACCACCGCCGTGCATCCTCTCCTCTCTCTCTCTCTCTCTCTCACTCTCTCTCTCTCTCTCTCTCGTCACAGGGCCACACGCGCCTACGGGGCACGGCCATGGCCGCCGCCCGAGCACGAGCTTCGGCCGGCTGCCGCGCCTTGCTTCGCCATCCGCCGTCCCGGCGGCGGGTCAGTGGGTGCTGGCGGTGGCCTCGTCCAGGCGGCTTGTTCTCATAGCTCGCTCTCCAATTTTCCCCTCCCAAATTTGAGTCGAGCGACTCAGACAACAGGACTAGTCCAGACTAGTCGTAGACTAGTCTCTCGACCGCTCGACTCACCGAATTAGTCTACACGAGATTTGCAGTCGACACCACAGTTGCGACTCATAGACTAGTCCATCGACTAGTCTCGACTAGTCCTTCGACTCGTAATCAGTGGCCTCTACTTGACTAGCTCGTTAATCAAAGATGGTTATGTTTCCTAACCATAAACAAAAGAGTTGTTATTTGATTAACGGGGTCACATCATTAGGAGAATGATGTGATTGACATGACCCATTCCATTAGCTTAGCACCCGATCGTTTAGTATGTTGCTATTGCTTTCTTCAAGACTTATACATGTTCCTATGACTATGAGATTATGCAACTCCCGTTTGCCGGAGGAACACTTTGTGTGCTACCAAACGTCACAATGTAACTGGGTGATTATAAAGGAGCTCTACAGGTGTCTCCAAAGGTACATGTTGAGTTGGCGTATTTCGAGATTAGGATTTGTCACTCCGATTGTCGAAGAGGTATCTCTGGGCCCTCTCGGTAATGCACATCACATAAGCCTTGCAAGCATTGCAACTAATGAGTTAGTTTTGAGATGATGTATTACGGAATGAGTAAAGAGACTTGACGGTAACGAGATTGAACTAGGTATTAAAATTCCGACGATCGAATCTCGGGAAAGTAACATACTGATGACAAAGGGAACGACGTATGTTGTTATGCGGTCTAACCGATAAAGATCTTCGTAGAATATGTAGGAGCCAATATGGGCATCCAGGTCCCGCTACTGGTTATTGACCGAAGATGTGTCTCGGTCATGTCTACATTGTTCTCGAACCCGTAGGGTCCACACGCTTAAGGTTACGATGACTGTTATATTATGAGTTTATGCATTTTGATGTACCGAAGGTTGTTCGGAGTCCCAGATGTGATCACGGACATGACAAGGAGTCTCGAACTGGTCGAGACATAAAGATTGATATATTGGAAGCCTATGTTTGGATACCGGAAGTGTTCCGGGTGAAATCGGGAGGTTACCGGAACCCCCCGGGAGCTAAATGGGCATGATGGGCCTTAGTGGAAAAGAGAAGAGGCAGACCTACATGGGCCACGCGCCCCTCCCCTCCCTTGGTCCGAATAGGACAAGGAGAGGGGGCCGGCCCCTCTCTCTCTTTTCCCCCCTCCGTGAATCCTAGTCCAACTAGGATTGGGGGGGGGGGGGAATCCTACTCCCAGAGGGAGTAGGACTCTCCTGGCGCGCCCTCCTTGGCCGGCCAGCCTCCCCCCTCTAGTCCTTTATATACGGAGGCAGGAGCACCCCAGAGACACACAAGTTGATCCACGTGATCTATTCCTTAGCCGTGTGCGGTGCCCCCAGCCACCATAGTCCTCGATATTATTGTAGCGGTGCTTAGGCGAAGCCCTGCAGCAGTAGTACGTCAAGATCGTCACCACGCCGTCGTGCTGACGGAACTCTTCCCCGACACTTTGCTAGATCGGAGTCCGGGGATCATCATCGAGCTAAACGTGTGCTAGAACTCGGAGGTGCCGTAGTTTCGGTGCTTGATCAGTCGGATCGTGAAGACGTACGACTACATCAACCAAACGCTTCCGTTGTCGATCTACTAGGTATATAGATCATACTCCCCCTCTCGTTGCTATGCATCACCATGATCTTGCGTGTGCGTAGGAAATTTTTTGAAATTACTACGAAACCCAACAATGGCATCCGAGCCTAGGTTTTATATGTTGATGTTATATGCACGAGTAGAACACAAGTGAGTTGTGGGCGATATAAGTCATACTTCTTACCAGCATGTCATACTTTGGTTCGGCGGTATTGTTGGATGAAGCGGCCTAGACCGACATTACGCGTACGCTTACGCAAGACCGGTTCTCCCGACGTGCTTTGCACAGAGGTGGCTTGTGGGTGACAGTTTCTCCAACTTTAGTTGAACTGAGTATGGCTACGCCCGGTCCTTGCGAAGGTTAAAACAGCACCAACTTGACAAACTATCGTTGTGGTTATGATGCGTAGGTAAGATTGGTTCTTGCTTAAACCCGTAGCAGCCACGTAAAACTTGCAACAACAAAGTAGAGGACGTCTAACTTGTTTTTGCAGGGCATGTTGTGATGTGATATGGTCAAGACTTGTTTTTATTGTATGAGATGATCATGTTTTGTAACCGAGTTATCGGCAACTGGTAGGAGCCATATGGTTGTCGCTTTATTGTATGCAATGCAATCGCGATGTAATGCTTTACTTTATCACTAAACGGTAGCGATAGTCGTGGAAGCACAAGCTTAGCGAGACGACAACGACGCTACGATGGAGATCAAGGTGTCACGCCGATGACGATGGTGATCACGACGGTGCTTCGGAGATGGAGATCACAAGCACAAGATGATGATGGCCATATCATATCACTTATATTGATTGCATGTGATGTTTATCTTTTATGCATCTTATCTTGCTTTGATTGACGGTAGCATTATAAGATGATCTCTCACTAATTATCAAGAAGTGTTCTCCCTGAGTATGCACCGTTGCGAAAGTTCTTCGTGCTGAGACACCACGTGATGATCGGGTGTGATAGGTTCTGCGTTCAAATACAACGGGTGCAAAACAGTTGCACACGCGGAATACTCAGGTTATACTTGACGAGCCAAGCATATACAGATATGGCCTCGGAACACGGAGACCGAAAGGTCGAGCGTGAATCATATAGTAGATATGATCAACATAGTGATGTTCACCAATGAAACTACTCCATCTCACGTGATGATCGGACATGGTTTAGTTGATTTGGATCACGTGATCACTTAGAGGATTAGAGGGATGTCTATCTAAGTGGGAGTTCTTAAGTAATATGATTAAACTGAACTTAAATTTATCATGAACTTAGTCCTGGCAGTATTTAGCAAATTATGTTGTAGATCAATAGCTCGCGTTGTTGCTTCCCTGTGTTTATTTTGATATGTTCCTAGAGAAAATTGTGTTGAAAGATGTTAGTAGCAATTATGCGGATTGGATCCATAATCTGAGGTTTATCCTCATTGCTGCACAGAAAAATTATGTCCTTGATGCACTGCTAGGTGACAGACCTATTGTAGGAGCAGATGCAGACGTTATGAACGTTTGGCTAGCTCAATATGATGACTACTTGAAAGTTTAGTGCACCATGCTTAACAGCATAGAATCGGGACTTCAAGGACGTTTTGAACGTCATGGAGCATATGAGATGTTCCAGGAGTTGAAGTTAATATTTCAAGAAAATACCTGAGTTGAGAGATATGAAGTCTCCAACAAGTTCTATAGCTAAAAGATGGAGGAGAATCGCTCAACTAGTGAGCATGTGCCCAGATTGTCTGAGTACTACAATCGCTTGAATCAAGTGGGAGTTAATCTTCCAGATAAGATAGTGATTGACAGAATTCTCTAGTCACCATCACCAAGTTAGTAAAACTTCGTGATGAACTATAATATGCAAGGGATGACAAAAATAATTCCCAAGCTCTTCGTGATGCTAAAATCGACGAATGTAGAAATCAAGAAAAACATCAAGTGTTGATGGTTAACAAGACCACTAGTTTCGAGAAAAGGGCAGAGGGAAGAAGGGGAACTTCAAGAAGAACAGCAAGCAAGTTGCTGCTCAAGTGAAGAAGCCCAAGTCTGGTCCTAAGCCTGAGACTAAGTGCTTCTACTGCAAAGGGACTGGTCACTAGAAGCGGAACTACCCCAAGTGATTGGCGGATAAGAAGGATGGCAAAGTGAACATAAGTATATTTGATATACATCTTATTGATGTGTACTTTACTAGTGTTTATAGCAACCCCTCAGTATTTGATACTAGTTCAATTGCTAAGATTAGTAACTCGAACGGGAGTTGCAGAATAAACAGAGACTAGTTAAGGGTGAAGTGACGATGTGTGTTGGAAGTGGTTCCAAGATTGATATGATCATCATCGCACACTCCCTATAATTTCGGGATTAGTGTTGAACCTAAATAAGTGTTATTTGGTGTTTGCGTTGAGCATGAATATGATTTGATCATGTTTATTGTAATACGGTTATTCATTTAAGTAAGAGAATAAATTGTTGTTCTGTTTACATGAATAAAACCTTATATGGTTACACACCCAATGAAAATAGTTCGTTGGATCTCGATCGTAGTGATACACATATTCATAATATTGAAACCAAAAGATGCAAAGTTAATAGTGATAGTGCAATTTATTTGTAGCACTGCCGTTTAGGTCATATTGGTGTAAAGCGCATGAAGAAACTCCATGCTGATGGGATTTTGGAATCACTTGATTATGAATCACTTGATGCTTGCGAACCATGCCTCATGGGCAAGATGACTAAGACTCCGTTCTCCGGAGCGAGCAACTAACTTATTGGAAATAATACATACTGATGTATGCGGTCCGATGAGTGTTAAGGCTCACGGCAAGTATCAATATTTTCTGATCTTCACAGATGATTTGAGCAGATATGAGTATATCTACTTGATGAAACATAAGTCTGAAAACATTTGAAAAGTTCAAAGAATTTTAGAGTGAAGTGGAAAATCATCGTGACAAGAAAATAAAAGTTTCTACGATATGATCGCAGAGGTAAAATATTTGATATACGAGTTTGGTCTTCAATTAAAACAATGTGAAATAGTTTCACTACTCACGCCACCTGGAACACCATAGTGTAATGGTGTGTCCGAACGTCATAACCATACTTTATTAGATATAGTGCGATCTATGATGTCTCTTACCGATCTACCACTATCGTTTTGGGGTTATGCATTAGAGACAACTGCATTCACGATTAAGTAGGGCACCATCTAAGTCCGTTGAGACGACAGAATCTGAACTGTGGTTTGGCAAGAAACCAAAGTTGTTGTTTCTTAAAGTTTGGGGATGTGATGCTTATATGAAAAAGTTTCATCCTAATAAGCTCAAACCCAAATCGGAGAAATACGTCTTCATAGGATACCCAAAGGAGACTGTTGGGTACACCTTCTATCACAAATCCGAAGGCAAGACTTTTGTTGCTAAATTCGGAGTTTTTCTAGAGAAGGAGTTTCTCTCGAAAGAAGTGAGTGGGAGGAAAGTAGAACTTGATGAGGTAACTGTAACTGCTCCCTTATTGGAAAGTAGTTCATCACAGAAATCTGTTCCTGTGACTACTACACCAATTAGTGAGGAAGCTAATGATGATGATCATGTAACTTCAGATCAAGTTACTACCAAATCTCGTAGGTAAACCAGAGTGGGATCCGCACCAGAGTGGTACGGTAATCCTGTTCTGGAAGTCATGTTACTAGACAATGATGAACTTGCGAACTATGAGGAAGCGATGATGAGCCCAGATTCCGCGAAATGATTTGAGGCCATGAAATCTGAGATGGGATCCATGTATGAGAACAAAGTATGGACTTTGGTTGACTTGCCCGATGATCGGCAAGCAATTGAGAATAAATGGATCTTCAAGAAGAAGACTGACGCTGATGGTAATATTACTATCGACAAAGCTCGACTTGTCGCGAAAGGTTTTCGGCAAGTTCAAGGGATTGACTACGATGAGACCTTCTCACCCGTAGAGATGCTTAAGTCTGTCCGAATCATGTTAGCGATTGCCGCATTTTATGAAATCTGGCAAATGGATAAACAAAACTGCATTCCTTAATAGATTTACTAAAGAAGAGTTGTATATGATACAACCAGAAGGTTTTGTCAATCCTAAAGGTGTTAACAAAATATGCAAGCTCCAGCGATCCATCTATGGACTGGTGCAAGCATCTCGGAGTTGAAATATACGCTTTGATAAGTTGATCAAAGCATATAGTTTTATACAGAATTGCGATGAAGCCTGTATTTACAAGAAAGTGAGTGGGAGCACTACAACATTTCTGATAAGTATATGTGAATGACATATTGTTGATCGGAAATAATGTAGAATTATTCTGCAAAGCATAAAGGAGTGTTTGAAAGGAATTTTTCAAAGAAAGACCTCGGTAAAGCTGCTTACATATTGAGTATCAAGATCTATAGAGATAGATCAAGACGCTTAATAAGTTTTTTCAATGAGTACATACCTTGACAAGATTTTGAAGTAGTTCAAAATGGAATAGTCAAAGAAAGAGTTCTTGCCTGTGTTGCAAGGTGTGAAATTGAGTAAGACTCAAAGCCCGATCACGGCAGAAGATAGAAATAGAATGAAAATCATTCCCTATGCCTCAGCCATAGGTTCTATAAAGTATGCCATGCTGTGTACCAGATCTATTGTATACCCTACATTGTGTTAAGCAAAGGAGTACAATAGTGATCTAAGAGTAGATCACTGGACAGCGGTCAAAATTATCCTTAGTGGAATAAGGAAATATTTCTCAATTATGGAGGTGACAAAAAGGTTCGTCGTAAAAATTTACGTCGATGCAAGTTTTGACACAGATCTGGATGACTCTAAGTCTCGATGTAGATACATATTGAAAGTGGGAGCAATTAGCTAGAGTAGCTCCGTGTAGAGCATTGTTGACATAGAAATTCGCAAAATACTTACGGATCTGAATGTTGCAGACCCGTTGACTAAAATTATCTCACAAGCAAAACATGATCACACCTTAGTACTCTTTGGGTGTTAATCACATATCGATGTGAACTAGATTACTGACTCTAGTAAACCCTTTTGGGTGTTGATCACATATCGATGTGAACTATGGGTGTTAATCACATGGTGATGTGAACTATTGTTGTTAAATCACATGGCGATGTGAACTAGATTATTGACTCTAGTGCAAGTGGGAGACTGAAGGAAATATGCCCTAGAGGCAATAATAAAGTTATTATTTATTTCCTTATTTCATGATAAATGTTTATTATTCATGCTAGAATTGTATTGACCCGAAACATAATACATGTGTGAATACATAGACAAACAAAGTGTCACTAGTATGCCTCTACTTGACTAGCTCGTTAATCAAAGATGGTTATGTTTCCTAACCATGAACAATGAGTTGTTATTTGATTAACGAGGTCACATCATTAGTTGAATGATCTGATTGACATGACCCATTCCATTAGCTTAGCACACGATCGTTTAGTATGTTGCTATTGCTTTCTTCATGACTTATACATGTTCCTATGACTATGAGATTATGCAACTCCCGTTTGCCGGAGGAACACTTTGGGTACTACCAAACGTCACAACGTAACTGGGTGATTATAAAGGAGTACTACAGGTGTCTCCAATGGTCGATGTTGAGTTGGCGTATTTCGAGATTAGGATTTGTCACTCCGATTGTCGGAGAGGTATCTCTGGGCCCTCTCGGTAATACACATCACATAAGCCTTGCAAGCATTACAACTAATATGTTAGTTGTGAGATGATGTATTACGGAACGAGTAAAGAGACTTGCTAGTAACGAGATTGAACTAGGTATTAGAATACCGACGATCGAATCTTGGGCAAGTAACATACCGATGACAAAGGGAACGGCGTATGTTGTTATGCGGTCTGACCGATAAAGATCTTCGTAGAATATGTAGGAGCCAATATGGGCATCCAGGTCCCGCTATTGGTTATTGACCGAAGACGTGTCTCGGTCATGTCTACATTGTTCTCGAACCCGTAGGGTCCGCACGCTTAAGGTTACGATGACTGTTATATTATGAGTTTATGCATTTTGATGTACCGAAGGTTGTTCGGGGTCCCGGATGTGATCACGGACATGACGAGGAGTCTCGAAATGGTCGAGACATAAAGATTGATATATTGGAAGCCTATGTTTGGATACCGGAAGTGTTCCGGGTGAAATCGGGAGGTTACCGGAACCCCCCGGGAGCTAAATGGGCCATGATGGGCCTTAGTGGAAAAGAGAAGAGGCAGCCCTACATGGGCCGCGCGCCCCTCCCCTCCCTTGGTCCGAATAGGACAAGGAGAGGGGACCGGCCCCTCTCTCTCTTTTCCCCCCTCCGCGAATCCTATTCCAACTAGGATTGGGGGGGGGGGGGAATCCTACTCCCATAGGGAGTAGGACTCTCCTGGCGCGCCCTCCTTGGCCGGCCAGCCTCCCCCCTCTAGTCCTTTATATACGGAGGCAGGAGCACCCCAGAGACACACAAGTTGATCCACGTGATCTATTCCTTAGCCGTGTGCGGTGCCCCCAGCCACCATAGTCCTCGATATTATTGTAGCGGTGCTTAGGCGAAGCCCTGCAGCAGTAGTACGTCAAGATCGTCACCACGCCGTCGTGCTGACGGAACTCTTCCCCGACACTTTGCTGGATCGGAGTCCGGGGATCGTCATCGAGCTGAACGTGTGCTAGAACTCGGAGGTGCCGCAGTTTCGGTGCTTGATCGGTCGGATCGTGAAGACGTACGACTACATCAACCAAACGCTTCCGTTGTCGATCTACTAGGTATGTAGATCATACTCCCCCTCTCGTTGCTATGCATCACCATGATCTTGCGTGTGCGTAGGAAATTTTTTGAAATTACTACGAAACCCAACACTACACTACATATGTATGCATTGGTATCAAATGGAATAAGGGTATCATATGTGGACTGAACTGCAGAATGCCGGAATAAGAAGGGGATAGCTAGTCCTATCGAAGACTACGCTTCTGGTAACCTCCATCTTGCAGCAGGAGAAGAGAGTAGATGGTAAGTTCACCAAATAGCATCATGTAGCATAATCCTAACCGATGATCCTCCCCTCGTCGCCCTGTGAGAGAGCAATTACCGGTTGTATCTGGCACTTGGAAGGGTGTGTTTTATTAAGTATCCGGTTCTAGTTGTCATAAAGTCAAGGTACAACTCCAAGTCGTCCTGTTACCGAAGATCACGGCTATTCGAATAGATTAACTCCCCTGCAGGGGTGCACCACATAACCCAACATGCTCGATCCCATTTGGCCGGACACACTTTCCTGGGTCATGCCCGACCTTGGAAGATCAACACATCGCAACCCTACCTAGGCACAACAGAGAGGTCAGCACGCCAGTCTAAATCCTATGGCGCAGGGGTCTGGGCCCATCGCCCATTGCACACCTGCACGTTGCGAACGCGGCCGGAAGCAGACCTAGCCTAGCACGCGTTCCAGTCCAATCCGGAGCGCGTCGCTCAGTCGCTGACGTCACGAAGGCTTCGGCTGATACCACAACGTCGAGTGCCCATAACTGTCCCCGCGTAGATGGTTAGTGCGTATAGGCCAATAGCCAGACTCAGATCAAATACCTAGATCTCGTTAAATGTGTTATCTTGAAATAATCGTGAACGCCGACCAGGGCCAGGCCCACCTCTCTCCTAGGTGGTCTCAACCTGCCCTGTCGCTTCGCCACAAAGATCCACACAGAGGGCCATTGGGACAAAGGTCCTTTCAGCCCCCAATCCGTGAATCACTCACGGGTGCTCTACAAGCCGACCCGTCTTTAGTCACCACATGTATCATGTATAAAGTATATAGTATATACCCGTGATCACGTCCCGAGTGATCACGATCCGATAGTATAGCACAACAGACGGACAAGAATGTAGGGCCACTGATGGAAAACTAGCATCCTATACTAGGCATGTAGGATTGCAGGTAAAGGTAACAACAGTAGTAGCAAGGGCAGGCTATGCATCAGGATGGGATAACGGAAAGCAGTAACATGTTACACTACTCTAATGCAAGCAGTAGAGAGTAGAGTAGGCAATATCTGGTGATCAAAGGGGGGGCTTGCCTGGTTGCTCTGGCAAGAAGGAGGGGTCATCTTCAATGTAGTCGAACACACGGACATCGGCAGTAGTCTCGGAGTCTACCGGAAAGAAGTAACAGTGGGGGAACATAATAAATAACAGAGCAATCAAAGCAACACAAAGCATAACATGGTGATACGCGGTGCTAGGGGCGACCTAACGCAGTAGGAGGTGATACTGGCGAAGGGGGAAAACATCCGGGAAAGTATCCCCGGTGTTTCGCGTTTCCGGACCGGTGAACCGGAGAGGGAAAGTTGCGTGTTCGCTATGCTAAGGATGCGTGGCGGACGAACGGGCTACATATCCGGATTCGTCTCGTCGTTCTAAGCATCTTCCATGTAAAAAGTTTTTCGATCCGGGCTACGGATTATTTCATATTAATTTATAAAGACTTAATCAATTTCTAAATTACTATTATTAAATTAATTCGAAAATAGCTTTACTGCATCAGTGTGACGTCAGCAGTCAACAGAGATGCTGACTGGGTCAAGTTGACGTGTGGGTTCCATTCGTCATTGCCTCAGGCTAGCTAAACATGTTAATTAGACTAACTAAGTGATTAGGTTAATTCATTTTAATTAGATTAGTTAAACATGATTAGTTAACTTAATTAATTAATTAATTAGTAATTTATTTATTCTAACTTTTTTTATTATTTTTATTCTTAATCTTTCTGGGGTGGGGCCTGCTTGTCATTGACTGATAATCTAACTAAAGTGCTAAACAGGTTTGTATAATGATGGGACACACATGTCATTGGCTATTAGCACTAATTAATTGGATTAGCTCCATGTGGCAGAACACATACGTGCACTTGGCTGTGCATACACATGCATAGCAACGCCTAGTCACACGGCCATGTACAAAGGACTTGGCGGCCATGCCCAAGAAGCGGTAGCAGCAGCAATATGCAGTATCTAGCAGCAGTACAAAGCAACAGCAGTGCAAAGCAGCTAAGCAACAGAGTAGCGCAGGGAGCAGCAGCAGGTAGCAAGCAACGGCAGCCGAGCAACAGTAGTGGCACAGCAGCAGGCACGCGGGCGCGGCCAAGGCCCGGCCGGCGCGCGGGCTGGGCGCGGTCGTGGCCAGCAGCAGCAACATCAGCGTAGCACCTAGCAGCAGAAGTAGAGCAGCAGCAAGCAGTAGCGTGCGCGGGCAACGGCGAGCGCGGCCGGGCGCAGCGGGACGCGCGCGGACGGGCGACGGGGCGGTCAGAGTGGTCCGTAGCGGCGATGGCGGAGAGCTTCGCGGCCAGCTGAGCGCGCAGCAGTGCAGCGGCAGCGCCCGCGGGCGAGGGGAGGTGGCGAACGGATGCGGGCCAGTAGCTACAGCGACTACGGAAGCAGAGGCAACAGCGCAGGAGGCAGTAGCCTAGGGCCGCGGCGGAGCGCAGCAGGCGTCGCCGGCAGGCGGCATCGGCACCGGCGCTAGAGGCGGCAACAACCGCGCTAGCAGCAGGAGCGCGGGGTTGGGCAGGAGCGGGCGCACGCATGCGGTTGGGCGCGGATGTTCAGGTGCGCGACGGACGGGGGTGAGCGCGAGCTCGGGCAACGGCTGCTACGGCGATAGATCGACGGGAAAAGGAGGGGAATCGGCCCGGGGCTCACAGCGGGGGTCGGTGGCGAGGTCGAGGAGGCCGGGGAAGGTCGGGACGTGACGAATCCGCCACCGAACAGGGCCAGCCGGGCTTGAGGACGACGTCCATTGGCGACGAGTGGGGGCCTTCAGCTCGAACTTTCCCTCGCAGGTGAAGTGGACGACGGAGGCGCATCTCCCGGAGACCTTGGAACGACGAACACTGGCCGGTGGACACAATGACGACGAAGAAGACGATGAGCGCGGTGACAGTAGCTCGGGCGCGAGAAAAATCGAGAGGGAGAGGGGCGACAGCGGAGAGGGGAGGCGATCTAGGGTTCGGGGCGCCGCGGGGCAGGTCTTGTAGGCGTCGGGGAGCTGCCGGATGGCCGCCCCGTGGCCATCGGCGCCGTGGACGGACGCTCTGCGTCCACGGGGGCTGCATGAACAGGGAGGAAGGGGATGAACGGGTGTTGGGCTGGTCTTGCCAATTCGGCCTAGTGGCCGAGGGGAACAGGGGGGCCTTTTCTTTTCTATTTGGTTTTTCTTTTTAAAACTTATCGGTTTTCTTTTTTTTAGTTTCATTTTATTTTTAGTTCTATAAAATAAAACACTAGCCCCTAAATTAGTATTTAGTAAATAGGCCACTGCCATAATTAATTTGGTACATTAATTAAATAGTTGGCATTTGTTTATTTAATTTAAAGCATTGAATAAATGTTTTCGGCTACTGTTTTATTTATTTTAAAGTATTCAAACATTTTATAAAGGTGTAGCTTTCCCACCATAATTACCTATGCTTTATTTGGCATTACACGAACATTTTAGTTTTAATATTTAGAAATTTTCATCGTTTGACTTTAATTCAAATTTAATTTGAATCTATTTTAAACTAACGCGAGTTTAGCGACAGTAACCGAGGTGACGTGGCATCATTAGCAGAGGTTCACTGTAGTTTAATTATCCGGGCATCACATCTAGCTTTGTAGATAGTAACACTACTATCAGCGTCCGTCTTCCTCTTGAAGATCCATTTATTTTCTATGGCTTGCCGATCATCGGGCAAGTCAACCAAAGTTCACACTTTGTTCTCATATATGGATCCCATCTCAGATTTTATGGCCTCAAGCCATTTCGCGGAATCTGGGCTCATCATCGCTTCCTCATAGTTCATAGATTTGTCATGGTCAAGTGACATGAACTCCAGAATAGGATTACCGTACCACTTTGGTGCGGAACATACTCTGGTTAACCTACGAGGTTCGGTAGTAATTTGATCCGAAGCTTTCATGATCATCATCATTAACTTCCTCACTAATTGGTGTAGTAGTCACAGAAACAGATTTCTGTGATGAACTACTTTCCAATAAGGGAGCAGGTACAGTTACCTCATCAAGTTCTACTTTCCTCCCACTCACTTCTTTCGAGAGAAACTCCTTCTTCTCAGCAATGAATAACTTGCCTTCGGATCTGTGATAGAAGGTGTATCTAATATTTTCTTTTGGGTATCCTATGCAGATTTACTTCTTCGATTTGGGTTCGAGCTTATCATGTTGAAACTTTTTCACATAAGCATCGTAGTCCCAAACTTTAAGAAACGACAGCTTATGTTTCTCGCCAAACCACAGTTCATATGGTGTCGTCTCAACGGATTTAGATGGTGCCCTATTTAACCTGAATGTAGTTGTCTCTAATGCATAACCCTAAAATGATAGCGGTAAATCTGTAAGAGACATCATAGATCGCACCATATCTAATAAAGTACGGTTACGATATTCGGACACACCCTTACACTGTGGTGTTCCAGGTGGCGTGAGTAGTGAAACTATTTCACATTGTTTTAACTGAAGGCCAAACTCGTAACTCAAATATTTTACTTCTGTGATCATATCGTAGAAACTTTTATTTTTGTTACGATGATTCTCCACTTCACTCTGAAATTTTTGAACTTTTTTAAATGTTTCAGACTTGTGTTTCATCAAGTAAATATACTCATATCTGCTCAAATCATCTGTGAAGATCAGAAAATAATGATACCTACCATGAGCCTCAATATTCATCGGACCACATATATCAGTATGTATGATTTCCAACAAATCTTTTGCTCGCTTCATTGTTCCGGAGAACGGAGTCTTAGTCATCTTGCCCATGAGGCATGGTTCGCAAGCATCAACTGATTCATAATCAAGTGATTTCAAAAACCCATCAGCATGGATTTTCTTCATGCGATTTACATCAATATGACCTAAACGGCAGTGCCACAAATAAGTTGCACTATCATTATTAACTTTATATCTTTTGGCTTTAATATTATGAAAATGTGTATCACCACGATCGAGATCCAACAAATCATTTTCATTGGGTGTATGACTATAGAAGGTTTTATTCATGTAAACAGAACAACAATTATTTATAACTTACATGAATAACCGTATTTCAATAAACATGATACAATCATATTTATGCTCAACGCAAACACCAAATAACATTTATTTTATGTTCAGCACTAATCCCGAAAATATAGGGAGTGTGCGATGATGATCATATCAATCTTGGAACCACTTCCAACACACATCGTCACTTCACCCTTAACTAGTCTCTGTTTATTTCGCAACTTCCATTTTGAGTTACTACTCTTAGCAACTGAGCCAGTATCAAATATCGAGGGGTTGCTATAAACACTAGTAAAATACACATCAATAACATGTATATCAAATATAGCTTTGTTCACTTTGCCATCCTTCTTATCCACCAAATACTTGGGGTAGTTCTGCTTCTAGTGACCAGTCTTTTTGCAGTAGAAGCACTTAGTCTCAGGCTTAGGTCCAGACTTGGGTTTCTTCACTTGGGCAGCAACTTGTTTGCCGTTCTTCTTGAAGTTCTCCTTCTTCCCTTTGCCCTTTCTCTTGAAACTAGTGGTCTTGTCAACCATCAACACTTGATGTTTTTCTTGATTTCTACCTTCGCCGATTTTTTCATCACGAAGAGCTTGGGAATCGTTTCCGTTATCCCTTGCATATTATAGTTCATCATGAAGTTCTACTAACTTGGTGATGGTGACTAGAGAATTCTGTCAATCACTATTTTATCTGGAAGATTAACTCCCACTTGATTCAAGCGATTGTAGTACCCAGACAATCTGAGCACATGCTCACTGCTTGAGCTATTCTCTTCCATCTTTTAGCTGTAGAACTTGTTGGAGACTTCATATCTCTCAACTCGGGTATTTACTTGAAATATTAACTTCAACTCCTGGAACATCTCATATGGTCCATGACGTTCAAAACGTCCTTGAAGTCCCGATTCTATGCTGTTAAGCATGGTGCACTAAACTTTCAAGTAGTCATCATATTGAGCTAGCCAAACGTTCATAACGTCTGCATCTGCTCCTGCAATAAGTCAGTCACCTAGCGGTGCATCAAGGATATAATTCTTCTGTGCAGCAATGAGGATAAACCTGAGATCTCGGACCCAGTCCGCATCATTGCTACTATCATCTTTCAACTTAGTTTTCTCTAGGAACACATATAAAACATAGGGAAGCACTAACACGAGCTACTGATCTACAACATAGATATGCAAATACTATCAGGACTAAGTTCATGATAAATTAAAGTTCACTTAATCATATTAATTAAGAACTCCCACTTAGAAAGACATCCCTCTAATCTTCTAAGTGATCACGTGATCCAAATCAACTAAACCATAACCGATCATCACGTGAAATGGAGTAGTTTTCAATGGTGAACATCACTATGTTGATCATATCTACTATATGATTCACGCTCGACCTTTCGGTCTCAGTGTTCCGAGGCCATATCTGCATATGCTAGGCTCGTCAAGTTTAACCTGAGTATTTTGCGTGTGCAAAACTGGCTTGCACCCGTTGTAGATGGACGTAGAGCTTATCACACCCGATCATCACGTGGTGTCTGGGCACAACGAACTTTGGCAACGGTGCATACTCAGGGAGAACACTTTTTATCTTGAAATTTAGTGAGAGATCATCTTATAATGCTACCGTTAATCAAAGCAAGATAAGATGCATAAAAGATAAATATCACATGCAATCAAAATATGTGACATGATATGGCCATCATCATCTTGTGCCTTTGATCTCCATCTCCAAAGCATCGTCATGATTTCCATCATCACCGGCATGACACCATGATCTCCATCATCTAGATCTATATCAATGTGTCGTCACATGGCCGTCTCGCCAACTATTGCTCTTGCAACTATTGCTATCGCACAACGATAAAGTAAAGCAATTATTTGGCGCTTGCATATTATGCAATAAAGAGACAATCATAAGGCTTTTGCCAGTTGCCGATAACTTCAACAAAACATGATCATCTCATACAACAACTTATATCTCATCACGTCTTGACCATATCACATCACAACATGCCCTGCAAAAAAAAGTTAGACGCCCTCTATTTTGTTGTTGCAAGTTTTACGTGGCTGCTACTGGGCTGAGCAAGAACCGTTCTTACCTACGCATCAAAACCACAACGATAGTTTGTCAAGTTGGTGCTGTTTTAACCTTCGCAAGGACCGGACGTAGCCACACTCGGTTTAACTAAAGTTGGAGAAACTGACACCCGCCAGCCACCTGTGTGCAAAGCACGTCGGTAGAACTAGTCTCGCGTAAGCGTACGCGTAATGTCGGTCTAGGCCGCTTCATCCAACAATACCGCCGAACCAAAGTATGACATGCTGGTAAGCAGTATGACTTATATCGCCCACAACTCACTTGTGTTCTACTCGTGCATATAACATCAACGCATAAAACCTGGCTCGGATGCCACTGTTGGGGAACGTAGTAATTTCAAAAAAATTCCTACGCACACGCAAGATCATGGTGATGCACAACAACGAGAGGGGAGAGTGTTGTCCACGTACCCTCGTAGAGCGAAAGTGGAAGCGTTAGCACAACGCGGTGATGTAGTCGTACGTCTTCACGATCCGACCGATCCAAGTACCGAACGCACGACACCTCCGAGTTCAGCACACGTTCAGCACGATGACGTCTCGCGAACTCCGATTCAGCAGAGCTTCACGGGAGAGTTCCGTCAGCACGACGATGTGATGACGGTGATGATGTTGCTACCGACGCAGGGCTTCGCCTAAGCACCGTTACGATATGACCGAGGTGGAATATGGTGGAGGGGCGCACCGCACAAGGCTGGAAGAGATCAACAGATCAACTTGTGTCTCTAGAGGTGCCCCCTACCCCCGTATATAAAGGAGCAAGGGGGAGGCCGACCGGCCCTCTATGGGCGCGCCAGGAGGAGGAGTCCTCCTCCTAGTAGGAGTAGGACTCCCCTTTCCTACTCCTACTAGGAGGAGGAAAGGAAGGAGGAGAAGGAGAAGGAAGGAGAGGGAGGAAAAGGAGGAAAGGAGGGTCGGCCCCCTAGTCCAATTCAGTTTGGGCTAGGGGGGCCGCGCGCCCTGCCTCCTCTCTTCTACCACTTGGCCCATGAGGCCCATTACTTTTTCCTCGTATTTCCGTAACTCCCCGGTACCCCCGAAAATACCCGAATCACTAGGAACCTTTCCGATGTCCAAATATAGTCGTCCAATATATCGATCTTTATGTCTCGACCATTTCGAGACTCCTCGTCATGTCCCCGATCTCATCCGGGACTCCGAACTACCTTCGGTACATCAAATCACATAAACTCATAATACAATCGTCACCGAAACTTTAAGCGTGCGGACCCTACAGGTTTGAGAACTATGTAGACATGACTGAGACACGTCTCCGGCCAATAACCAATAGCGGAACCTGGATGCTCATATTGGCTCCTACATATTCTACGAAGATCTTTATCGGTCAAACCGCATAACAACATACGGTCTTCCCTCTGTCATCGGTATGTTACTTGCCCGAGATTCGATCGTCGGTATCTCAATACCTAGTTCAATTTTGTTACTGGCAAGTCTCTTTACTCATTCCGTAATACATCATCCCGCAACTAACTCATTAGTTGCAATGCTTGCAAGGCTTATAGTGATGTGCATTATCGAGTGGGCCCAGAGATACCTCTCCGATAATCGGAGTGACAAATCAATCCTAATCTCGAAATACGCCAACTCAACAAGTACCTTTGGAGACACCTGTAGAGCACCTTTATAATCACCTAGTTACGTTGTGACATTTGGTGGCACACAAAGTGTTCCTCCGGTAAACGGGAGTTGCATAATCTCATAGTCAGAGGAACATGTATAAGTCATGAAGAAAGCAATAGCAACAAACTAAACGATCAAGTGCTAAGCTAACGGAATGGGTCAAGTCAATCACATCATTCTCCTAATGATGTGATCCCATTAATCAAATGACAACTCAGGTCTATGGTTAGGAAACATAACCATCTTTGGTCAACGAGCTAGTCAAGTAGAGGCATACTAGTGATACTCTGTTTGTCTATATATTCACACATGTATTATGTTTCCGGTTAATACAATTCTAGCATGAATAATAAACATTTATCATGATATAAGGAAATAAATAATAACTTTATTATTGTCTCTAGGGCATATTTCCTTCAGTCTCCCACTTGCACTAGAGTCAATAATCTAGTTCACATCGCCATGTGATTTAACAGCAATAGTTCACATCACCATGTGATTAACACCCATAGTTCACATCGATATGTGATCAACACCCAAAAGGGTTTACTAGAGTCATTATGAAGTATTATTCTGAACACTAGTGACAGAAGGGTTTAGTACAATAACACGGATCCAATCCTTGGGGATTCATGAGGTGTAGTTATTATTGTTGGGAAACGTAGTAATTTCAAAAAAAATCCTACGCACAGGCAAGATCATGGTGACGCACAACAACGAGAGGGGTGAGTGTTGTCCATGTACCCTCGTAGACTGAAAGCGGAAGCATTAGCACAACACGGTGATGTAGTCGTACGTCTTCACGATCCGACCGATCCAAGTATCGAACGCACGGCACCTCCGAGTTCAGCACACGTTCAGCTCGATGACGTCCCGCCAACTCCGATCCAGCAGAGCTTGACGGGAGAGTTCCGTAAGCACGACGGCGTGGTGACGGTGATGATGTTGCTACCGACGCAGGGCTTCGCCTAAGCACCGCTACGATATGACCGAGGTAGAATATGATGGAGGGGGACACCGCACACAACTAAAAGAGATCAGCAGATCAACTTGTGTGTCTAGAGGTGGCCCCTGCCCCTGTATATAAAGGAGCAAGGGGGAGGCCGACCGGCCCTCTATGGACGCACCAGGATGAGGAGTCCTCCTCCTAGTAGGAGTAGGACTCCCCTTTCCTACTCCTACTAGGAGGAGGAAAGGAAGGAGGAGAAGGAGAAGGAAGGAGAGGGAGGAAAAGGAGGGGGCCGGCCCCCTAGTCCAATTCGGTTTGGGCTAGGGGGGCCGCGCGCCCTGCCTCCTCTCTTCCACCACTCGGCCCATGAGGCCCATTACTTTTTCCTCGTATTCCCGTAACTTCCCGGTACCCCTGAAAATACCCGAATCACTCGGAACCTTTCCGATGTCCGAATATAGTCGTACAATATATCGATCTTTACGCCTCGACCATTTCGAGACTCCCCGTCATGTCCCCGATCTCATCCGGGACTCCGAACTACCTTCGATACATCAAATCACATAAACTCATAATACAATCATCACCGAAACTTTAAGCGTGCGGACCCTACGGGTTCGAGAACTATGTAGACATGACCGAGACACGTCTCCGGCCAATAACCAATAGCAGAACCTGAATGCTTATATTGGCTCCTATATATTCTACGAAGATCTTTATCGGTCAAACAACATAACAACATACGGTGTTCCCTTTGTCATTGGTATGTTACTTGCCCGGGATTCGATCGTCGGTATCTCAATACCTAGTTCAATTTCATTACTGGCAAGTCTCTTTACTCGTTCCATAATACATCATCCCGCAACTAACTCATTACTTGCAATGCTTGCAAGGATTATAGTGATGTGCATTACCGAGTGGGCCCAGAGATACCTCTCCGACAATCGGAGTGACAAATCCTAATCTCGAAATACGCCAACCCAACAAGTACCTTTGGAGACACCTGTAGAGCACTTTTATAATCACCCAGTTACGTTGTGACGTTTGGTGGCACACAAAGGGTTCCTCCGGTAAATGGGAGTTGCATAATCTCATAGTCATAGGAACATGTATAAGTCATGAAGAAAGCAATAGCAACAAACTAAACGATCAAGTGCTAAGCTAACGGAATGGGTCAAGTCAATCACATCATTCTCCTAATGATGTGATCCCATTAATCAAATGACAACTCAGGTCTATGGTTAGGAAACATAACCATCTTTGATCAACGAGCTAGTCAAGTAGAGGCATACTAGTGACACTCTGTTTGTCTATGTATTCACACATGTATTATGTTTCCGGTTAATACAATTCTAGCATGAATAATAAACATTTATCATGATATAAAGAAATAAATAATAACTTTATTATTGCCTTTAGGGCATATTTCCTTCAATTATATGCCCAAACTCTTGTCTGGTTATTATAATCTTAATTATTGGGCCAACCCCATGCAACGGATAGGCCCTTTTGTTGGACAACTGATTCTTGATGCAGGACGCGTGCCGGCCAAGATGTTATTTGGACACACCACCCACTTCGGTTCGTAACGATCACATTTCGATGGGTGACTTCCGGCGCACAAATTAAGATAATATTGGTCCCAACACAAATACATGGTTGTAAGTATTAAGACCTCATACCCTTACCTCCTTTTATTATAAGTGTTTCATCACAATTAGCTTGATTGATCCGGTCAAAAGCTGGAATTATTTATTTGACAGAAACTTGCTAGAGACCATCGCTTCAAGGGAATCTTCCTCTCATGGGTTCAATAACCCAATGTCACCACTTTGGGGAAATAGGTGTGGGGGTACTTTCTGTTCCTTTACCGGATCACACAAAAAGGAAGTATCAATAGTCATATTTGTCAATATCACAATCATTTATAGTATGATTCGAGATAAACCAAAGCAGACAAATTATCTCCAAACCAGAGTTGGTCATAGCCGTATTTTACTATTTTTTTTCTCATCATTTCGAGAGCTTCTCCTTTCTCTCTTCTTGCTCTTACAACATTTTTTCTTGAACTTTTGTCCACAAATCATTTCTTTCTTCTACAACATTTTTTAGGCCAACTAAACCAAAAGTAACCTATCACATATACTTGCTCTCTTTCGCCTACTAATTGACAAGTGTGGCATGGAAGACCCATAATTATCAAAGGGGTAAAATGTAGTCGAATTCATTTTAGATCATACGTCTAACACAATTATCTCAAGGTGCAATAGAACTTCTCATTATAAAATGTCCACTAATCATTGGAATGGAAACTCTTTCCTTGCTCATAATGAGCTTGATAGCTCAACTTATTATACAAAAGAAGTAAACTGGAGTAAAAAGCAAACATGCAGAAGCAGTAAAGGGATACATGGGACTAAAAAATATCCCCAACTTAAGAGTCTAAGCCACAAGATCTGATATTCCCTCAAGTTGTTGATATCGTCGTTCTTTCTTTTCTAGAGCGGGTGTGTTGGTGCTGGCGAGGGCTTGGCGGAGCTTCTCATTGTCTTCTCCAAGACAATGATGCGGAGCTTGAGTAAGTCCACATTTTCCTCCAATTTAGCAAAAATAATGGATATATAGTTGAGTACGCACGAACTTAAGTGAGCCGTCCCCTGAGTGAAGGTAGTCCAGAGTAGTGTGGTGTTGATAGGCTAAGAATGGCAAGGAATACGTGATGTTAGAGTAGACATGGATATTGTAAGAGTAGACATGGATAGTGTGGTGTTAATAGGCTAAGAATGGCAAGGAATACGTGAGCCATTCTCCGCAACATATGTTTATCCGGAAGAATAGTAAGCACAAACACGTGCAACATCCCCAATAGATTGTATATTGGTTTGTTGGTAAAAATAGTCATGTCATCAATCAACAACTCATCTTACAAATATTTCAGTAGGTAGTATCTAGTTTACTAAGTGAGAAGTGAGGAGTTTGAGTTCTTTGACGGTACATCATATTATATTGGGACATTTAATTTGTGATCCAGTGGCTCAAATTAGTCGGCACTACAGCATATGTCTGGGAGTATATTTAGGCCGTAAGGGCACTTTGGTAGTTTTGCACGTTATCCATTTGTCAACCGGGTCACCATTTGTTGATTGGCTTCCTTAAAGGTGATGTGTCCACTTCCGCATTGACCCACGTAACAAACTGATCTCCTCGACCAGCTTCAGGTCATTGGACAATCAGAACAAGTATAATGGTGACATAGGTGAGCTATAAGGAACGCTACGTCAAATTTTGCCTAGTTGAAGGAGATATAAGAGGAGAGAGAAGATTGGCCCAACTTTTACATGTGCATACAGCCGCATGAATTTGGTTGTATGTATGCGTGTGTCCAAACCAAATCGACCCAACAGATTGGTCCAACTCAGGGCCGGTCCTGAGATTTTGGGGGCCCGGGGCGAAACTAAAACTCGGGCCCTTAGTATAAACAATATTCTAATAATAATGACTATGTATGCATATGAAATTTTACGAATAAACGCTTAAATGCATCCAAACAATATACATATAACATATATATATATATATATATATATATATATATATATATATATATATATATATGCATCCAAACAATATACATATAAAATAATTATACATGTTACCTTTTAAAAATTATGACAGTCTTCAATGCAAAGTCACTTATGAAGGGGTCGACATCAATCTCTTCCAGTAAATTCGTGCTGATGCATAATGTTAGCAAACCATTAAAAATCTCTTGAGTCATCGTTGATCTCAAATAGTTCTTCAATAATTTTAACTTTACTGTAAATAAGATGATAAGCTATAGATTATAGAAGCATTAGGATAAAAATTGACTTCCCTCGTGTGCTAGAAAAACACAATAGTATACATTGCACCATCTGAGAAAGCGAATTTCATAATCTTTAGTTAAAAAACCGCAAAACTGGATGTGCATCAACACTAGCTGATTGTGTATGTGCACCTGTTTGTAATCCCATAAGAACTTACATTTTTATCACCGGTATTGATGTTAACATTTCCTCTTGTTCTCATTCAGCATTCCCATCAATTTGTTCCTCTTCCTCCACAACAACTATCGTAATTCACCATCTGAGTTCAATGAAGCACCAGTATTACTCTTGAAAATTTTATCAAGAGCACATCTCTGACTGTATCAAGTCATCCACACACTAATGGAATCAAAGGTTGATTGGTGCCAGCTATGCACCATATATCCGAAGGATAAATTACGTAATAGAAAGTACTAAACATATAGGATGTAGAGATTGGGGAACAGTAATAATATAGCGTACTACCTTGGATGGATCCAATCGGCTTTGGTTGTAGGGCCTTGAGCGAAGAGCATCTGGCTGTAGCAATCGGCGAATCGGCAAATCAACCATGTTTGTATCTGCATGTTCTGTGCTTGAAGGCGAGAGAGCAAAGCGGCTTCGCGTGTTGAGTACTGAACTGGCCCCGGAAACAAAAATCGGCATCGACGAGACGGCGAATTAGCGATCAGAATTAGGAATGACATTACTAGAAAAGGAACATGACGTTTTTACCGTATTTATTATCGCGAAAAGAACGGCGTAGGATCTGGGATTGCTTCGTCAAGGAAAGAAAGAATCGCTATGTTTGCCATTGACTGCGTCCCATGCTTGGTTACTTGCCTGGGTCACGGCCCATAGTTTCTTACTAACCTGTAGGCAGGCTACTGCACACTTGGGGAGGGGCCCCTGGACGTTGGGGGCCCGGGGCGGCCGCCCCCCCTGCCCCCCCTTAGGACCGGGCCTGGTCCAACTTTTACATGTGCGTACCGACGACAAGAACTCGACCACCGGTGGCGGAGGTCAAGGCTATGCCAACAAGGTTGACATGTGTCTGCTTGGCGGAGGCACTCCATTGCATGGCCGCACGCGATGGAAGACCGGGGCCGGCCGCCGGTGGCATGTGGAGTAGAGGATAGATAGGTCTCCGCCGCTACGATTATTTGAATAACTACATATTCATAGGAGAAACTCTGAGCTGAACCATATTAACCGTTGTATCAACTTAATACTACACATTTAGTCTGTAGTACGGTGTAGCTGAGTCTATTTCTCCTTATTATTCTATGACATGCCCTCAGAAACTTATATGTGCTGGAAATTCTGTCAACAACTAACTAATAACGATCGGAGAGAATCTTAGGCTATTTGTTTATTTACAAAAAGATATTTACTTTGAGAGGTTGTTGTAACACCCACAATGCGGCTATATCTCTCACATGTCGGGGCACGACTTAGAGGCATAGCCGCATGGTAGGTATGTCGCAAGAGGGGTAATCTTCACACAATCCCATGTACTAAATAAGAAAGAGATAAAGAGTTGGCTTACAATCGCCACTTCACACAAATACAAGTTAAACATACATCAATCAAATTACAAACAAGGTCCGACTACGGAACCAAAATAAAAGAAGACAACCCCAAATGCTAGATCCCCAATCGTCCCGATTGGGCTCCACTACTGATCAACTGGAAACGAAACAACACAACGAACACGATCTTCATCGGGCTCCCACTAGAGCTCGGTTGTGTCACCTGCACTGGTATCATTGGCACCTGCAACTGTTTGGAAGTATCTGTGAGCCACGAGGACTCAGCAATCTCACACCCGCGAGATCAAGACTATTTAAGCTTATGGGTAGGAAAGGGGTAGTGAGGTGGAGCTGCAGCAAGCACTAGCATATATGATGGCTAACATACGCAAATAAGAGCGAGAAAAGAAGCAATGTAACGATCGTGAACTAGAAGTGATCAAGAAGTGATCCTGAAACTACTTACGTTCAAGCATAACACAAGAACCGTGTTCACTTCCCGGACTCCGCCGGAAAGACACCATCACGGCTACACACGCGGTTGATTCATTTTAATTAAGTTAAGTGTCAAGTTCTCTACAACCGGATATTAACAAATTCTCATCTGCTCATAACCGTGGGCACGGCTTTCGAAAGTTCAAAACCCTGCAGGGGTGTCCCAACTTAGCCCATCACAAGCTCTCACGGTCAACAAAGAATATTCCTTCTCCCAGGAAGACTCGATCAGACTCGGAATCCCGGTTACAAGACATTTCGACAATGGTAAAACAAGACCAGCAAAGCCACCCGAATGTGCCGACAAATCCCGATAGGAGCTTCACATATCTCGTTCTCAGGGCACACCGGATTGTCCAAGATTCCGGTAGGCCAACCCAGAGTTGCCCCTGGTAGCCACCGGGTGCTGACAGGTTGGACCAACACTCAGAAGAGCACTGGCCCGGGGGTTTAAAATAAAGATGACCCTCGGGCTCTGAAAACCCGAGGGAAAAATGCTTAGGTGGCAAATGGTAAAACCAAGGTTGGGCCTTGCTGGAGGAGTTTTATTCAAAGCGAACTGTCAAGGGGTTCCCGTAACACCGAACTGCGTAAGTGATACGTCTCCAATGTATCTATAATTTTTGATTGCTCCATGCTATGTTATCTACTGTTTTGGGCAATATTGGGCTTTATTATCCACTTTATATTATTTTTGGGACTAACCTATTAACCGGAGGCCTAGCCCAGATTTGATGTTTTTTGCCTATTTCAGTGTTCGAAGAAAAGGAATATCAAACGGAGTCAAAACGGAACGAAATCAACTGGAGAAGTTATTTTTGGAAGAAAAGCTACCGGAAAAGCTTGGAGTGCACGTCAGGAAAGAAGGGAGGTGCCCACGAGGGTGGGAGGCGCGCCCACCCCCCTAGGGCGCGCCCCCTGCCTCGTGGCCCCCCCTTCGGTTCACCGACGTACTTCTTTCACCCATGTATACCTACGTATCCTGAAACTTCCAGAACACACAATAGATCGGGAGTACCGCCGCCAGAAGCCTCCGTAGCCACCAAATGCCAATTTAGACCCGTTCCGGCACCCTCCAGAGGGGGCAATCCCTCTCCGGTGGCCATCTTCATCATTCCGGTGCTCTCCATGACGACGAGGGAGTAGTTCCCCTCGGGGCTGAGGGTATGTAGCAGTAGCTAGGTGTTTGATCTCTCTCTCGTGTTCTTGAGGTGATACGATCTTGATGTATCGCGAGCTTTGCTATTATAGTTGGATCTTATGTTTCTCCCCCCCCCCCCTCTACTCTCTTGTAATGAATTGAGTTTCCCCTTTGAAGTTATCTTATCGGATTGAGTCTTTAAAGATTTGAGAACACTTGATGTATGTCTTGCCGTGCGTATCTATGGTGACAATGGGATACCACGTGATTCACTTGATGTATGTTTTGGTGATCAACTTGCGGGTTCCGCCCATGAACCTATGCATAGGGGTTGGCACACGTTTTGGTTGATGTGTGTCTTAAGGTGTTATTCTAGTATGAACTCTAGGGCTGTTTGTGACACTTATAGGAATAGCCCAACGGATTGATTGAAAAGAATAACTTTGAGGTGGTTTTGTACCCTACCATAATCTCTTCGTTCGTTCTCCGTTATTAGTGACTTTGGAGTGACTCTTTGTTGCATGTTGAGGGATGGTTATGTGATCCAATTATGTTAGTATTGTTGAAGGAACTTGCACTAGCGAAAGTATGAACCCTAGGCCTTGTTTCAACGCATTGCAATACCGTTTACGCTCACTTTTATCATTCGTTACCTTGCTGTTTTTATAATTTCAGATTACAAATACACATATCTACTATCCATATACCACTTGTATCACCATCGCTTCGCCGAACTAGTGCACCTATACAATTTACCATTGTATTGGGTGTGTTGGGGACACAAGAGACTCTTTGTTATTTGGTTGCAGGGTTGCTTGAGAGAGACCATCTTCATCCTACGCCTCCTACGAACTGATAAACCTTAGGTCATCCACTTGAGGGAAATTTGCTACTGTCCTACAAACCTCTGCACTTGGAGGCCCAACAACGTCTAAAAGAAGAAGGCTGTGTAGTAGACATCAGTAAGGAATGCAAAATCAAGGAACATAACACCGGTATGACGGAAACTAGAGCGGGAAAAGTGGAATAAAACACCAGGCATAAGGCCGAGCGTTCCACCCTTTACCAAATATATAGATGCATTAATTAAATAAGATATATTGTGATATCCCAATATATCCATGTTCCAACATGGAACAAACTTCAACTTCACCTGCAACTAGCAACGCTATAAGAGGGGCTGAGCAAAGCGGTAACAAAGTCAAACAACGGTTTGCTAGGAAAGGTGGGTTAGAGGCTTGTCATGGCAATATGGGAGGCATGATATAGCAAGTGGTAGGTATCGCGGCATAGCAAAAGAGCGAGTAACTAGCAAGCAAAGATAGAAGTGATTTCGAGGGTATGGTCATCTTGTTTGAAATCCCGCAAGGAAGAAGAACGAGTCCATGAAGAAGACAACCGGACATAGTCGAACGAATCCTCACAAACGCACGTTATCGGAACTAATCCGAAGAAGCAACACCGAAAAGAAGCAAACAACATGGTAAATAACCATCACATAAACATGGCATGATGCACAAACAAGTATGATGCATGACCGATTTAATGAGGCATGGCATGGAAAAATGCACAAACAATCCTACAACTTAAGTGGAGCTCAATATGCAACGAGTTGCATATTGACGAAACACCACATGACTTAATTAGTTCTCTCCCGTTTAAGTACTCAACAATATTAAATGTTGGTTAGCATGGCAAGAGGTGAAGCATATGAAAACTACCTATCCAGGCAAGTTTAAATGAGGCCGGAATGACAAGCAACAAGTCCGGAAAAATCCTCATGAGCATATATTAGATTTGGTACTGTTCTTCCCTAAAGCATATTTTAGAGTTGTTAAACATGCAAGAAGATGCCACCATGTTAAACTAGGCATTTTTCTACCCCATTTACATATATAATTTATTTAAAACCGAGCTACGGTTTATTAGTTATGAATTAAATCATTTTAGCATATAATTAGAGCAAATTTTAAACAAACAGCATTTTAAACATTTTAATCATGGATGAAAGTGGCATATTATGAAACTAGACAAAATTCTAAGCATTTTACATATATAAGTTATTTACATGTGATGCACGGTTGTGGAGTTAGGATATGCATGAAATGCAAGGGCTTTTATGTAAAACTGATGTCTCAGGATTAAATGCTAAATTCGCAGAAGGGAAAGAAACACACTCGGGCCGAATCTGAAGCATAATGGGCCAGCAGAGAGAAATAAAAAAACAAAGGAGGCGCTGGGGGCCTCACCATGGGCTGAGGCCCAGGTCGGTGTTAGCGGCGCGGGCAGGCGGCGGAGGAGGCTCGGCCTTCCTGGCGCTGGCTGGGCCTTGGAGGCCAAGCGGGTCCACCAGGGCGATGGGCGGCATGGGCATCGTCCTCCTCTCGCTCCCGCACAAGCAGAGGGGCCGGCGGCGAGACTTGCGCAGCGAACGACGGCAGGGAGGAGCGGAGGCGGCCCCAGAGGTGCGGATCCGGACGGGATCCGCCTGATCCGTCCGTTTTCGGCGGCGGTGGTGGAGATCCGTCGACGGCAAGCTCGGCTCACGCTCATCCATGGCGGCGGCGGCTCCTGTAGAACAGGAGAGAGGGAGACGTGAGAGGAGGGAGGAGAAGGAGACAGCCAGGGAAGTAGGAGCAAGGTGGCGGGGTCCGGCCTGGTGGTCGCCGGCGGGAGCAAGTCCGGCGAGGCCCGCGGGGTGACGGGGCAGAGCGGCGGAGGAGCTCGGATCGGGATCTCCCTCTCCCAATCTGGAGCTCGGGGAGCAGGGGCGGTGCGGTGCGTGCCTCGGAGCCCAGATTGGGCCCCGGGCGGGCCTGGCGCGGGCCTGGCGGCGCGGAACGGTGGGAGCCGGGCAGAGAGGCCACGTGGCGCACCTTGGATGGCTAGGAGCGGTGGTTGCGGCGGCGCAGGCCAATGGGGGCTCGCCAAGTGGCGACAGCGAGGTGGCGGCACGGGAGGAGGCCAAGTGGCGGCGGCAGAGCGGCTGTGCATGGAAAACGAGGCAGAGGTGGGAGGCTAGAGGTAGGGGAAGGCTAGGCTGCCAGATTTGGAAGGTGACGTGGTTTAAATAGGCAGGTTTAGGGTTGGGGGGATTTTTTGAGCGTTTCGGAGCACCCGGTCGCAATCCGACGGTTCCTTTTGAGAGGAGGGGTTTAGGTGGGTTAGGTGGCCTGTGGAGAGTGGGTTGGGCTGAGAGGAGAGAGACGGAAGTGCAGCCCAGCAACCGTTTCCGGAGACCGGAGACGTTCGACGATAGACCGGCTATACTACCGCTATAGTTATCTGTTGGGGCGTCAAACGGACCCCGAACGCGATGAAACTTGGCAGGTGGCCTACCTACAACATAACAAGACCGCATGCCAACTTTCAACCCATTCCGGGAACATTTTCCGGTCACTTATAAAATAATATATCGGACGTGCCGCGGGTGCGTGCAAGTGTGTCTGGGCTCAGAACGGGCAACGAAAAGAACGGGGAGACCGGGATGGATGCAAGTTTTTAAAACATGATGATGCAATGCACATGATGACATAGCAAAAATGCAACACGCAAGCAAATGACATGGCAACGACAGCGAATAACTGAAAAACACCTGGCGCAACGGTCTCAGGGCGTCACAGCTGTACTTTCCTATCTGCCCATAATCTATCTTGCCCAGTTTTCTTAGGAAGGAGGAGAATGTATCTACCAAATATAAGGCTAGTCATAGAGTATTTTAGATGAATTCATTTATTATTTTATATAATGTAACCTCATTTATTATGATACAATATTTGATACTTACTTCGTTCGTAAGTATAAGTATTTTTTTGAGATTTTAATACGGACTACATACGGAGCAAAATGGGTGAATCTATGCTCTAAAATTCGTCTATATACATCCGTATATAGTCCTTATTGAAATTTAAAAAATGACTTATATTTAGAAACGGAGGGAGTACGATACTCATATCTTTTTCTCAGTAAATGCTATATCATGTCATCAATATGTCTAGTTGACATTACATGATAGTAATAGCAGGATGACAGCTCGAGGCACGGAAAAAAGAAAGGACAGCTAGTGCTTATCTCCTTCGAATTCAAGATCCTTATCCTAAGGGCACTCTCTCGCTATTTTCCTTCCTTTTTTATTGCATTAATTAGCAGTAGCAACGGTGCCAGGATACATGCAGTGGTTTGTGCAAGTTCATACTCCACACCAATGGATGAGCCGGTAAACAAAGCACCTAATCAACACGGACGCTTTACCCCGGGAGATACGTACGAATATCTGCAGGATAGCTGCATGATTTCAGCGTGAATTAAGAATACTTCCATGTTGAAAATACACAGGTGTAGTACCACTAGCTATGCTCCCTACCGACCTCTATATATGCCACATTACACGGCTTCTCCTGAGTCCTCAATCGTACCCCTGCACCCCTCCCTTTATCTCAAGAATACCAATACCTTTAAGCAGAGGGCTGCAGATCGAGGGGGTACGTTCGTACTGGATAGCTAGATATGGGGAGTGTTGGCAATTATTTGCCTGTCGTTGGTATGATCCTGGTGCAACTGGGTCTTGCTGGTCTGAATGTGTTGTCAAAGCTCACCATGGCGTCCGGCATGAGCCCTTACGTGCTCATCACCTACCGAAATCTTTTTGGGGCTGTCTTCCTTGCTCCCTTTGCTTTCTTTTTCGAACGGTATGATTTAATTTTTTCTTCTATAAACATTTCTGATTTCTTGATGGCTATATATGTTACGCACTAAAGCACAAGGCGTTCTGCAAATCTGTGTTTTATTTAGAAGGAGATGAGTCCACCTTTCATAAAGGAACTTTCTTGTTTTCGGATGACTTCTTGATCTAAGATGTAATGTACGCAACTACGGGTTCTTGTAATTTTTTTGGCCATGGATTTACAATGTGATGTCTTCCTGGCTAAGTAATTTGTCTAAGAAAATCCTGTATTTAATATTGTCGAGTTTTTTGCATTAATTTGGCATACTACATGTAATAGACAATACTTACTCTGGTCCAGAAATCGTGTGTTATGTTCATAAAAAAATATAGTTGGAAACATTTATTGAATGCAAATCCAATGGTACGGAGTAGTACCACATTTTTTAGATAATACACATTTTCTACTTATTACTACATTTAGTTTGGAAAAGGAGTATTTATGTGAATAGCTGCTAGTATTATGCATTCAACTATGAGTGAATATATCCTTCCTACATGAGTGGCCCATCCATATCTAGTATCATCAATGAATTAATTACCTCACTGTTCTTACGCAATATGATTTCATATGATTATGGATGCAGGAAAACTTGGGCCTCAATTAGCAAGAAGACACTATTACAAATTTTTGTATGCTCCGTTGTTGGGTATGATCTTTTTTCCCTTTTGCACCTGATTACAAATTTTTATATATCTTACCAATGGCTTATTACTAGATTTGCAATTGATTTTTGTATTTTATTTTAAATTCAGTTGTCAACAAAAAGCATTTTCCTCCAAGCATTCTTAGTTTATTAGAAATAATAAATACATTTTAGTCCTGATTGAACTAATGAGACACTTCTTTTAGAGAAGTTACGCAAAGCCCAATATTTTAGTCCAGAGACTGAGATATTTGTGGGACCTTGCTTTCTGAATCCAGTTACAGATATCAAGTTGTACTAAAGTAATACTAAGGTGTGCCGATTAATTTGGACTAAAGTTGTACTAAGGTGCGCCAATTAATTTGGACCTGAGGGAGTACCAAATTCCTAAATATATGCATCCATAATTATGAATTTAAGATTTGAAATATTATTAAGAATGTAAAAAGTTTTTCACCTAAAAAAAAGGTATACAAACGACACAGTTTACATATAGGACAAAACACGATTTGCTAGTAGCCATAGGTATGGTCTTCCAAATGTAAATTGGTGTTAATTTTGTATTGTAAGCAATAGCAAAAGCCAACTGACAATATTAGTCTGAATCTGATTATCTATCTGTACACACTTTGGTGGGTATGTGGCAGTGCGACGATGAACCAGGTGTTCTACTTCGTGGGCCTAAAGTACAGCCGCCCGACCGTGGCGTCCGCGCTGAACAACACCCTCCCGGCGGTGACCTTCGCGCTGGCGGCCGCGCTCAAGATGGAGCCCGTGGCGGCGCTCGCCGGGAAGGCCAAGGTGGCCGGCACGGCCCTCTGCGTGGTCGGCTCCATGCTGATGACCTTCTACAGGGGCCCCCTCGTCAGGACCCCGGCCTCCCCGATCCACTGGCCGTACGTCCAGCGCACCATGACCGCCGAGGCCGCGGCCCACGCCGGCGGGCACACCGCCGCCCTCGGAGCCACCCTGGTCATCGCCTCCAATGTCGCGTGGGCCGTCTGGTTCATCATTCAGGTATGTAGTACATACGTACGAGCAATCTGCTGGTTTGCGTGTACAAGTTAAGGTGATGGATCGATCGTTTTGGCGGTGGTGGCAGAAGAAGATGTCCAACAGCTACGCGTCCCCGTATACGACCACGGTGCTGATGGCGTCCATGGCCAGCGTCCAGTGCGGCGTCATCGCGGTGGCCGCGGAGCACAGGCTCTCGGCGTGGGCGCTCGGGTTCGACATCAGGCTCATTGGCTCGCTCTACGCGGTAATAAGATCACATTCTCTCCATTGTCCAGATCATTAGACACGATGTGAATTGGTTTGTTCAGTGTGCTGTGGTGTAACTGGAACTGAACATGTACATAAATATATGTATATACGCAGGGGGTGGTGGCGTCAGGGATGGTGATCGCGGTGATGTCGTGGTGCATCCAGGTGCGCGGGCCGGTCTTCGTGTCCATGTTCAGCCCCATGATGCTCATCATCGTCGCCGTCGTCGGGTGGGGCATCCTCGGCGAGAAGATACGCGTCGGCAGGTACGGGTGATCGATCGATCCATCGATGCATCCTTCAAAATTTGGCGACCCGGATACTGATTGCTCGTATCATTTGGTGGTTTGTGCTGCCTTCAACCAGCATGATCGGCGCCGTGTTCATAGTCGTGGGTCTGTACACGGTGCTCTGGGGCAAGGGAAGGGACATCGTCGCCACGGAAACCACGGAAGACGACGAGGAGAAGAAAATCGGCGGCGGCGAAGCGAGCAATGGGGCCGTCGATGGCGCGGCGGTCTCGCAGCCATGCCCGGCTGCTGATCGTCATGAGGCGACGGGCCAACCGTAGCATGGCACGAGATTTGCGGTGCAATCTTAACTCGTGTCATGGCCTGAGTTTATGACTTCTTGGAGTATTGAACAAACAAAACCACATGATTAGCTTGTTTCACTTATCTTATGAATCCATCACTCCGATCCATTAAGTGTGCGCCACCTTGTTTTAGCAAGTGCAAAGAGAAGTGCAAATTACAACAGTGTCTCTTGACGCGGGGAGGTATTACCGCCAAGAAATAACGGCGCCCTTTCAGAAGGATCTTTAAACATATAGAAGTTCAAAGCAATAGACCGGGGGTAATCCTCCTTTTCCAAAAGAAGAAGTTCAAAGCAATAAATCAAGAACAAACTTATACTAATTGGAGGGCATCATACGAGCCTCTATGTTAATTGTTAAAAAACTATGCAAATTGACAATCAAATCTATTGATTGGTTATCTACAGCCGTCATATGAGCATGTACCTCACGGAGTCCTGGTTGTTGTCCAGGAAAATATAGAAAAATATTTTAGAGCATCTCCGGCCGCGCTCCCAATACGTCTTCTCTAGGAGATTTTTTCACGCAGGCGCATAACAATCGGCCTAGCTGCGTTCCCAGAAGCCCAATTTTTACCGGCTCGGGCCGAATTTGGCGCTGGCGGACCCAAGCCGAACCCGGTGCGCTGGGCGAAACGGTTTTTGCGCTAAGGAGTCGCGGGCCCGACGAGTCACTACTAGGAAAAGGCCTACTAATGGCGCACCTAATTTGGCCATTAATGGCGCATTAGTGGTGCGCCATTAGTAGCACGCCATTAGTATATTTTTACTAATGGCGCACCACTGGTGCGCCATTAGTATCTGATATACTAATGGCGCACGACAGCAAGATGCGCCATTAGTAACTTCGGCATACTAATGGCGCACTGTTTAATGATGCGCCATTAGTATCCTTTGGCATACTAATGGCGCACTATGATGTGATGCGCCATTAGTATGAATATTAGGTTTCTTTTATTTTTTAATTTTCTGTTTTTTGCACAGGTTACAAAATGTATAATTGGACAAAATATAGACAGCACACATCAACAACAGATTCATCGAATACAATAGAAGATTAGTCTCTGAATACAAGTCATCATTTTAGTCTCCGGATACAAGTCATCATATTAGTCTCCGAATTGAAAAGACCGAACAAAAATAGAACATTATACTACAAGTCTCGAGACCGCGAGTTTGTCTTCACATTACAAGTCGATATCGATCATCTAAACTACCATCACATAGAAGAGAGCTGCGGTCATCACGATGAGCATCATCACGATGAAACTCGTCTTCATCCGGTTCCTCCAACGCTCACTCCCCTCTCCCGCTAGATAGCGGGCGTATCTAGATTCGGCCTCGGCCCTAGTGGCATACCCTTTGTAACTGTTACCGCTGAATCGGTGAACCTGTCTCCGACACTCCTCCCAGTCGTCGTAGACTCCGGAACCTTACCCTTGTACACGACATACCACGGCATCGCTATGCAGTAGCCAAACGAAACGTTAGTACCAATTCACAGACAATACATAAGCAATATATAAATATGCAACAGAACGATCGGAAGAAAAAAGCAAGACATTAATAGCGTCGATTACATCCTAAGTTGAACGACTCTCGAAACCAAATAGACATACTACAAGTTCATTAAAGTTTAATTATAACATGAGCCAATCGATGTTTTAGAACTAGACACAGCATCACTGCTTTCGACTCGACTCAAGGGACCGGAGCGTGGATGAAGCCGCCGTCTATCGTGGGAGTCATGAAAGAACGGGCGTTGTCAGCCTGCATTTGTAAGATTGTGTCGATGTCACTGTTGGACGTTTGATTTCTGAGGTAGAACTGCCCCGCGGTACGAAGGACATCTTGATGGATGATTTCCGCAAACTCCGACTGGATGCGAAAGAATTCTTGTCTGATGTCCGCGTCCTGGATTGCCGACACGCTCGCGGCCCAATCTTTGAGTCTACTCGGTAGCAGAAGTTGATGATGGTCCCGTACGATCGCCCGCATGTGATGGATGGCGTAGTAGGCACCCTTCTGACCGCCAGGCGGCTGCTTGACGCAGCAGAACGTCGTATTGTGGGAAAACACGTGCTTGCCGTACTTACGAATAGGCCTGGTGAAGGTGCCTCCAGATTTGACGTAGCCGGGGAGAACATCATCAAGAACCTTCTTGACATTTGTGTAGTCTACGTTCGACTGACGGTCCGGGTCGAAATACGTGGCCATGGAATATTTGGGGCTTAGGAGGATGAGCGTGCAATGTGTGTCACTGCAGAAAACACGGAATGTTAAAAGAAAAACGATCGAAATCTAAGAATTCATATGTTACGGGGCGGTTGAGGGGAGGACTTACTCGGGAAAGTAAGGCACGAGGAAGTTATCCTTATCTTGGTTTGCCAGAATGACGCCTTCGAGGTAAGAACTCGCGACTTGCCGGTCCCCAGCGCTACCCAAGATCTTGGCACGCATGTAGAAGGGGTCGACTATCACGATGTCCGGGGTCTTGTCGCGAATGATCCGCATCTCCATACTCAGCGAAAATAGCCGAACGAAGGTGTAGTGCAGCGGATGAAGGTTCAACATAGCGTGGATGTCATCAAACCGCAGGACGATCGTACCCCCGATGGAGTTATCCACAAAGCCCTTGCCCTCTGGCACCTTGGCCGCAAAAACCGGGTATGCCACATCCTTCTCTCCGAGATGCCGCTTCTCCAAAGAAAGAACACTGTCATGCAGACTCCGCATAGCACCGGTTGCAGCATCGAGCATATTTCTCGGTAGCATCGGCCTACCCGCCACAAGCACCCTCCTCGAGATATCCTCAGGTGAAGGTGGCCCGTCCTGAGCACGGATCGTACTCGGTGCCGGCTGGCCCGCACCCTTGTTAGTCTTTCTTTTGCGTGCCTTCTTCTTCTCCTATAATGGGACCGAGTTCTGCTCACAGACCGCCTTCTTGAGTGTGTTGGGGCTGATCATATTTTGCACCTCGCCTATCTGAGGCTCGGTGAAGTCGGCAGCTGGAGGCGTCTCCTGAGAGCTGAACTGCAGACGACGCCTGTTGCAACTTGGCCTCTCCACGGTACCAGCTAGATCGTGCACGTCTTTTGTTGGGTTGGGTTCTTGAGAAGGAGGTCCCATGAAGTCGCCACCGTACCCATGATCGGCAAAGTACTGATCGACGTTGGCAAATGTATCATCGTCGTCGTCGTCGTTCTGATCCTGTGCCATATGCATGTTTGGATCCAGTGGCATAGGGATGTCCGGCACCGTTGCGGCAGTCTTGCCATGGGGCCGACTTGGCGCTGGCACGACTGGCGGTGTTGTCTTTGGGGTGGTGTCCCCCGCCCCCAAACGAATCTGGCTCTTCGGCCAAAGCAGGGGCCAGCTCAGGCAGGCGCTGAGGGTCATCACGTCATCATCGTCGGCCCCGACGGGTCGAATCGGAGGTAACAACTCGTCGCAGCCTGGCAGCACCCGAACCAGTTGAACCCTAAACAAGTTGGGTGGCATCTGGGTACCGTGGAACAAGGGGTTGCCCGGTTGAACGATTTTGCCCTTGGCGACATCGACCAACTTGTTGTTCATGAAGTGCAGGAGAGTGCACGGAACGTCGGCGGCGCCCTGCGAAAGCATGTAGGGCGTCAGGGATGCCTAGTCAAAGGCAAGGAGATGAAGTCCTCGGCCGAGAGAGGCTTAATTAGTTACCGTGATGATGGCGTCGAGCTCGGCTAATGTCGAGGCACCGCCAACGGCGGGCGTGCAGTTGACGGAGGGGCCGCTTGCTGCAGAGGTGCCGGCCGACGTACATCCGGGTGCATTAAGCTCCCGTGCCGGCGTCGGAGACACCAATGCCGCCTTCGCCGGAGACACCAATGGCCTCGTCATCGCGTTCTGCGAGTTGCTGGTCGTGAAGCTAGGAATCGGGGGCGGCCCCTGTTGGCCGCCCGCAGGGTACCAAGCAGACTCTCGCACACGTTCTTCGTGATATGCATGACATCAAGGCTGTGAGGCACACGGTGGATCTTCCAGTACGGCAAGTCCCAGAAAATAGACCTCGTTTTCCATACCTTCAGCAGCGGCTCTGGCGCCTTTCGCTTCTTTCCCGACTCTGGCGCCTTTTGCTTCTTTCCCGGCAGTGGGCAGTCTTTCCAATTTTTCAACAGCTCGTCTATTTCCTCGCCGCTCCTCGTACGCGGGCGTCCTCGGGGTTCGGTTTCACCATCGAATAGATCCTTGCATTTTCTCCACGGGTCATCGTCGCGAAGCCACCTTCGATGTCCCATGAACACGGTTTTCGAAGACCCGGGATCCCTATCTAGCTGGCGATACGTTGTGTCATCCATGCACCTGACGCATCCAGAAAATCCGTGGACCACCTGCCCCGCGACATATCCGTAACCGAGATAGTCGTGCACCGTCGTGAGCAGCGCGGCTCTCATAGGGAAATATTCTTTCTCTGCGGCGTCCCACGTATTGGCTGGCATTTTCCACAGCGTGTCAAGCTCCTCTTTCAGCAGCCCCAGATACAGATTGATGTCGTTCCCTGGTTGTTTCGGTCCTTCAATTATCATACTCATGTGAATGTACTTCCTCTTCATGCACAACCAGGGGGGAAGGTTGTACATCCACACAAACACAGGCCAGGTGCTATGTGTGCTTCTCTGGCTGCCAAACGGATTGACTCCATCGGTGCTCGCGCCCAGCACGATGTTCCTTGGATCGTTCCCAAATTCTAGGTCTTCGAAGTTCAACGCTTGCCACTGGCTCGCATCCTTAGGGTGACTCAGCATCTTGTCTTTTTTATCTATCTCCGGATCATTTGCGTCATCTTCTCGCTTCTTCTCCTCCCTATCCGCGTGCCAACGCAGGAGCTTTGCTACCTTAGGGTCCGCGAAATACCGCTGCAGACGAGGAGTGGTCGGAAAGTACCACACCACTTTTCGAGGAGCTTTCTTCCTCTTCTTGTATCGAGTGACGCCGCACACCGGACATATGGTAGACTCCGCGTGCTCGTCCCGATAAATGATGCAATTGTTCATGCACACATGGTATTTCACGTGCGGTAAATCCAGAGGACACACGATTTTCTTCGCCTCCTCCAAACTGGTCGGGCACTTGTTCCCCTTGGGAAGACGTTCGTGCCAGAATGACATGTTCTCGTCGAAGCATGCGTCGGTCATTTTGTGTTTTACCTTCATCTCCAGAGCCATGAGCGTTACTTTCAGTCGGGTATCCTCGGGCCTGCATCCTTCATACAATGGAGTAACCGCGTCTAACTCAAGTTGATCCATCTTGGCTTTCTCTCGGGCGGCAGCTCTTGCGTTATCCGTCTGCTTGAGAAGCAGCTCTTGAATATGAGGGTCCTGCACCCAGCCCATCGATGGTCCAGCGTTGTCTGCTCCGCCGGCATCATCATCTTCATGATCATGCCCGTCGTCTGCTCCGGCATCTTCCTCATCATCATGTCCTGCATCTTCTACATGATGACTCTGTACAGCATCACCGTCGTGATCATCTCCTGGGGATTCTTCGTCTTCTCGCCCGCCCGAGCCGCGGTGGTTGTCTTGCTGCCCTTCCTCATTTCTTGCCCGGCCCCCATGGACGACTTCGTAGTCATCTTCATCACCTTGCCACCGATAGCCATCCATGAAACCACGCAAGAGCAGGTGGTCCCGCACCTGCCCGGATTCCGGGTCCGCAATAAGGCTCTTCAGCTTGCATCTTCGACACGGACATCTTATCTCCATCTCGTTCTTTTGAAGCATCTCGGCCTTCACGGACCTCAAAAACCTATTCATGATGTCTTCGGTCATCATGCGGACCATGGTCGCCTGCGGGGTAGAGCAAAACGATATTTTAGAACCAAGAAAAAATTTGGCATGACTTTCCCTAAAAATAGGACCAAAAAGAATGCTTAATGCCAAAATTCTCGCCAAAATGGAAATGAATCAACATTCCGGCAAAATATTGGCAACTATCGAATTTCAAATACCGATACACCTCCAAACACAAACACATATGCAACACCACAAACATATGATACCGATACATAGATCTAGCTAGGCCATAAAAAGTGCATGTGCACATTGTTGTAGGAAGAACAACATAAATATAGCTTCCCCCCTTACTTACCTATCAAAACAAGGTAATTTAACCACTTAAATTGAATGAATCTATGGTGGAAATGAGGTGAAAAAGAGGAGGCACCCGAGACAAGGAGCGGGTGGAGAGAATGGAGTGGGGAGAAAGTGAGTGTGGGTAGGAGAGGCTGTCCAAAATATCTTGTTGCTGCCCACTTACTAATGGCGCACCAACTCTAAATGCGCCATTAGTAATCCAGGTTACTAATGGCGCACCTCCTGGTGGTGCGCCATTAGTAGTTTTGCAAAAAAAAATACTAATGGCGCACTGTCCCACAGTGTGCCATTACTAGTTTAAACTAGTAATGGCGCACGGTGGAACAGTGCGCCATTAGTAGTTTTGCAAAAAAGGGAATAAAAAATATAATAAAAAACAACATTAGTGGCGCACTTTCCGGCAGGTGCGCCATTACTAGTTACAACTAGTAATGACGCACTGTGTCTGGATGCGCCATTAGTATGTTTGGACAGGCGCACTAGTTAAAAAAAATTTGATACTAATGGCGCACCCTGGGCCAGGTGCGCCATTAGTAGTTTCAACTCTAATGGCGTATCAGAAGGTGGTGCGCCATTAGTACACCGCTTGTCTGGTGCGCCATTAGTGTCAATCCCATCTATAGCCCTTTTTCTAGTAGTGAGTCAACGACACTTGCCTCGTCGTCCTCAGAACGCCTCGGTTTCCCGCGGGAAATCAATGCCAAGGCTGCCGCCGGTCAGCCTTCCACTGATTCCTCACCATGGGGCGGCTCTTCACGGGTGGAGCGGCGATGCCTCACTCCCCGCGACGCGTACACACGCCTCCCCAGCGGCTATAAAAGCGTCCCCTCCCCGCCCCCCTCCCTTCTCCCCCCTGCCGCCACCACCGCTGGCCAAAGACGTCGTGCTCTCTGCCTCTCTCTCTCTCTCCCATCCTCACCCGTGACAATGTGCGAGTGGTTCCCCGGCGACGGAGCAGCGGCCAACGGCTTCGGCCGCCGCTCGCTGCAAGCGTGGGAGGCGCACCTTCTTTTCGAGGCCAACATCCCAGCACCTCCAGACATGTGCGCTAGACCGACAGGATGGAGACTCAGCGCCGGAGGCGTCCCCATTCCCCCCTGCCGGACGTCGGCACGCGCCCCGACTACTTCGCCGGCGAGGTCAACCGTGTTTGGTCGTCACTGACCGAGGAGCAGCGCGCCTCCCCGCAGTATGCCGCCTACAACCATGAGGCGTGGGCGGCGTACTTCTAGCGCCATCAGGAGCAACGCCTCGCCTCCACCAACAGGGCGCCAGTGGAACAGCGAGGGGCGATGCCTGTGGAGGCCCGCCCCCTGCCGGACGCTCCGCGAGGTTCTCGCGCACCTCGAGGGCGGCAATAACCCGCCGCTCACATACCCGGCCGCCGCCCCGGTCCCCCGCCGCGGTGTCGGGCAATGGATGCCCAGGAGGTTTGTCTCAGGCTCATCGTCCTCGTCCTGCTCCTCCTCCCACTCCTCTTCCCACTCCTCCGGCTCTCCGGCAGTGTTCGGCGTCAAGGCCGAGCCCGAAACGGAGACCCAGCTCGGCCGGCATCATCATCAACGAAGGAGGCGGGTGTTGGGGGACATAGTAATTTCAAAAAATTCCTACGCACACGCAAGATCATGGTGATGCATAGCAACGAGAGGGGAGAGTGTGTCCACATACCCTCGTAGACCGAAAGCGGAAGCGTTAGCACAGCGCGGTTGATGTAGTCGTATGTCTTCACGATCCGACCGATCAAGTACCGAACGCACGACACCTCCGAGTTCTGCACACGTTCAACTCGATGACGTCCCTCGAACTCAGATCCAGCCGAGCTTTGAGGGAGAGTTCCATTAGCACAACGGCGTGGTGACGATGTTGATGTTCTACCGTCACGGGGCTTCGCCTAAGCACCGTTACGATATTATCGAGGTGGACTATAGTGGAGAGGGGCACCGCACACGGCTAAAAGATCCAAGAGATCAATTGTTGTGTTTATGGGGTGGCCCTCTCCTCCGTATATAAAGGGGGGAGGAGAGGGCCGGCCAAGGGGAGGAGGCGCGCCCAAGGGGGGAGTCCTCCTCCCACCGGGAGTAGGACTCCTCCTTTTCCTATTTGGAGAGGGAGAGGGAAGGAAGAGGAAGGAAAGGGGAGCCGGCCCCCTTCCCAATTCGGATTGGGCTTGGGGGGCCCTCCCTTGCTCCTTTTTTCTCCTTTTCACTAAAGCCCATTAAGGCCCATATACCTCCCAGGGGGTTCCGATAACCTCCCGGTGCTCCGGTATTATCCCGATCTCACCCGGAACCATTCCGGTATCCAAATATAGTCGTCCAATATATCGATCTATACGTCTCGACCATTCCGAGACTCCTCGTCATGTCCTTGATCACATCTGGGACTCCGAACTACCTTCGGTACATCAAAACACGTAAACTCATAATATAACCGTCATCGAATTTTAAGCGTGCGGACTCTACGGGTTCGAGAACTATATAGACATGACCGAGACACGTCTCCGGTCAATAACCAATAGCGGAACCTGGATGATCATATTGGTTCCTACATATTCTACGAAGATCTTTATCAGTCAAACCGCATAACAACATACGTTGTTCCCTTTGTCATCGGTATGTTACTTGCCCGAGATTCGATCGTCGGTATCTCAATACCTAGTTCAATCTCATTACCGGCAAGTCTCTTTACTCGTTCCGCAATACATCATCCCGCAATTAACTCATTAGTTGCAATGCTTGCAAGGCTTAAGTGATGTGTATTACCGAGTGGGCCCAGAGATACCTCTCCGACAATCGGATTGACAAATCCTAATCGCAAAATACGCCAACCCAACAAGTACCTTCGGAGACACCTGTAGTGCACCTTTATAATCACCTAGTTACATTGTGACGTTTGGTAGCACACAAAGTTGCATAATCTCATAGTCACAGGAACATGTATAAGTCATGAAGAAATCAATAGAAACATACTAAATGATCAAGTGCTAAGCTAACGGAATGGGTCAAGTCAATCACATCATTCTCCTAATGATGTGATCCCGTTAATCAAATGACAACTCGTTGTCTATGGTTAGGAAATATAACCATCTTTGATCAACGAGCTAGTCAAGTAGAGGCATACTAGTGACACTCTGTTTGTCTATGTATTCACACATGTATCATGTTTCCGGTTAATACAATTCTAGCGTGAATAATAAACTTTTATCATGATATAAGGAAATAAATAATAACTTTATTATTGCCTCTAGGGCATATTTCCTTCAGTCTCCCACTTGAACTAGAGTCAATAATCTAGATTACACGGTAATGATTCTAACACTCATGGAGCCTTGGTGCTAATCATGTTTTGCTCATGGAAGAGGCTTAGTCAACGGGTCCGCAACATTCAGATCCGTATGTATCTTGCAAGTCTCTATGTCTCCCACCTAGACTTGATCCCGGATGGAGTTGAAGCGTCTCTTGATGTGCTTGGTTCTCTTGTGAAATCTGAATTCCTTTGCCAAAGAAATTGCACAAGTATTGTCACAAAAGATTTTCATTGGACCTGATGCACTAGGTATGACACCTAGATCGGATATGAACTCCTTCATCCAGACTCCTTCATTTGCTGCTTCCGAAGCAGCTATGTACTCCGCTTCACATGTAGATCCTGCTACGATGTTTTGTTTAGAACTGCACCAACTGACAGCTCCTCCGTTCAATAAAAACACGTATTCAGTTTGCGATTTAGAATCGTCTGGATCAGTGTCAAAGCTTGCATTGACGTAACCATTTACGACGATCTCTTTGTCACCTCCATAAACGAGAAACATATCCTTCGTCCTTTTCAGGTATTTCAAGATGTTCTTGACCGCTGTCCAGTGATCCACTCCTGGATTAGTTTGGTACCTCCCTACTAAACTAATAGCAAGGCACACATCAGGTCTGGTACACAACATTGCATACATGATAGAGCCTATGGCTGAAGCATAGGGAACATCTTTCATTTTCTCTCTATCTTCTGCAGTGGTGGGGCATTGAGTCTTACTCAACTTCACACCTTGTAACACATGCAAGAACCCTTTCTTTGCTTGATCCATTTTGAACTTCTTCAAAACTTTGTCAAGGTATGTGCTTTGTGAAAGTCCAATTAAGCGTCTCGATCTATCTTTATAGATCTTGATGCCCAATATATAAGCAGCTTCACCGAGGTCCTTCATTGAAAAATTCTTATTCAAATATCCTTTTATGCTGTCCAGAAATTCTATATCATTTCCAATCAACAATATGTCATCCACATATAATATCAGAAATGCTACAGAGCTCTCACTCATTTTCTTGTAAATACAGACTTCTCAAAAAGTCTGTATAAAACCATATGCTTTGATCACACTATCAAAATGTTTATTCCAACTCCGAGAGGCTTGCACCAGTCCATAAATGGATCATTGTAGCTTGCACACTTTGTTAGCTCCCTTTGGATCGACAAAACCTTCCGGTTGCATCATATACAACTCTTCTTCCAGAAATCCATTTAGGAATGCAGTTTTGACATCCATTTGCCAAATTTCATAATCATAAAATGCGGTAATTGCTAACATGATTCAGACACACTTAAGCATCGCTACGGGTGAGAAGGTCTCATCGTAGTCAATCCCTTGAACTTGTTGAAAACCTTTTGCAACAAGTCGAGCTTTATAGACAGTAACATTACCATCAGCGTCAGTCTTCTTCTTGAAGATCCATTATTCTCGATGGCTTGCCGATCATCGGGCAAGTCAACCAAAGTCCACACTTTGTTCTGATATATGGATCCCATCTCAGATTTCATGGCCTCAAGCCATTTTGCGGAATCTGGGCTCACCATCGCTTCTTCATAGTTCGTAGGTTCGTCATGGTCTAGTAACATAACCTCCAGAACAGGATTACCATACCACTCTAGTGCGGATCTTGCTCTGGTTGACCTACGAGGTTTAGTAACAACTTGATCTGAAGTTTCATGATCATCACCATTAACTTCCTCACTAATTGGTGTAGACGTCACAGGAACCGGCTTCTGTGATGACCTACTTTCCAATAAGGGAGCAGGTACTCTTACCTCATCAAGTTCTACTTTCCTCCCACTCACTTCTTTCAAGAGAAACTCCTTCTCTAGAAAGGATCCATTCTTAGCAACGAATGTCTTGCCTTCAGATCTGTGATAGAAGGTGTACCCAACAGTTTCCTTTGGGTATCCTATGAAGACACATTTCTCCGATTTGGGTTCGAGCTTATCAGGTTGAAACTTTTTCACATAAGCATCGCAATCCCAAACTTTAAGAAACGACAACTTTGGTTTCTTGCCAAACCACAGTTCATAAGGTGGCGTCTCAACGGATTTTGATGGTGCCCTATTTAATGTGAATGCGGCCGTCCCTAAAGCATAACCCCAAAACGATAGCGGTAAATCAGTAAGAGACATCATAGATTGCACCATATCTAGTAAAGTACGATTACGACGTTCGGACACACCATTACGATGTGGTGTTCCGGATGGCGTTCGTTGCGAAACTATTCCGCATTGTTTCAAATGTAGACCAAACTCGTAACTCAAATATTCTCCTCCACGATCAGATCGTAGAAACTTTATTTTCTTGTTACGATGATTTTCAACTTCACTCTGAAATTCTTTGAACTTTTCAAATGTTTCAGATTTATGTTTCATTAAGTAGATATACCCATATCTGCTTAAATCATCTGTGAAGGTGAGAAAATAACGATACCCGCCACGAGCCTCAACATTCATTGGACCACATACATCAGTATGTATGATCAACAAATCAGTTGCTCGCTCCATAGTTCCGGAGAACGGCATTTTAGTCATCTTGCCCATGAGGCATGGTTCGCAAGTACCAAGTGATTTATAAAAGTCCATCAGTATGAAGTTTCTTCATGCGCTTTACACCAATATGACCCAAACGGCAGTGCCACAAATAAGTTGCACTATCATTATCAACTCTGCATCTTTTGGCTTCAACATTATGAATATGTGTATCACTACTATCGAGATTCATTAAAAATAGACCACTCTTCAAGGGTGCATGACCATAAAAGATATTACTCATATAAATAGAACAACCATTATTCTTAGATTTAAATGAATAACTGTCTCGCATCAAACAAGATCTAGATATAATGTTCATACTCAACGCTCGCACCAAATAACAAGTATTTAGGTCTAAAACTAATCCCGAAGGTAGATATAGAGGTAGCGTGCCGACGGCGATCACATCGACTTTGGAACCATTTCCCACGCGCATCGTCACCTCGACCTTAGCCATTGTTCGCTTAATCCGTAGTCCCTGTTTTGAGTTGCAAATATTAGCAACAGAACCAGTATCAAATACCCAGGTGCTACTTCGAGCTCTGGTAAGGTACACATCAATAACATGTATATCACATATACCTTTGTTCACCTTGCCATCTGTAACACCCACGATGCGGCTATATCTCCCACGTGTCGGGGCACGACTTAGAGGCATAGCCGCATGGTAGGCTTGTCGCAAGAGGGGTAATCTTCACACATCCCATGTACTGAATAAGAAAGGGATAAGGAGTTGGCTTACAATCTCCACTTCACACAAATACAAGTTAAACATACATCATCCAGAGTACAATCAAGGTCCGACTACGGAACCAAAGTAAAAGAAGACAACCCCAAATGCTAGATCCCCGATCGTCCCAACTGGGCTCCACTACTGATCAACATGAAACGAAACAACACAACGAACAAGATCTTCATCGAGCTCCCACTGGAGCTGGGTTGCGTCATCTGCTCTGGCATCATCGGCACCTGCAACTGTTTGGAAGTATCTGTGAGCCACGAGGACTCAACAATCTCACACCCGCGAGATCAAGACTATTTAAGCTTAAGGGTAGGATAGGGTAATGAGGTGGAGCTGCAGCAAGCACTAAGCATATATGGTGTCTAAACATATGCAAATAAGAGCGAGAAGAGAAGCAATGCACGGTCGTGAACTAGAAGTGATCAAGAAGTGATCCTGAAACTACTTACGTTCAAGCATAACACAAGAACCGTGTTCACTTCCCGGACTCCGTCGAGAAGAGACCATCACGGCTACACACGCAGTTGATTCATTTTAATTAAGTTAAGTGTCAAGTTCTCTACAACCGGATATTAACAAATTCCCATCTGCCCATAACCACGGGCACGGCTTTCGAATGTTCAAAACCCTGCAGTGGTGTCCCAACTTAGCCCATCACAAGCTCTCACGGTCAATGAAGGATATTCCTTCTCCCAGGAAGACCCGATCAGACTCGGAATCCCGGTTACAAGACATTTCGACAATGGTAAAACAAGACCAGCAAAGCCACCCGAATGTGCCGACAAATCCTGATAGGAGCTGCACATATCTCGTTCTCAGGGCACACCGGATGGGCAAGGCGTCGGGTTGGCATAAACCCTGGTTGCCCAGGGGGCGCCGGACATCGCCCAGTTTGGACCAACACTCAGAGGAGCACTGGCCCGGGGGTTTAAAATAAAGATGACCCTTGAGTCCGCAGAACCCAAGGGAAAAAGGCTTAGGTGGCAAATGGTAAAACCAAGGTTGGGCCTTGCTGGAGGAGTTTTATTCAAGGCAAACTGTCAAGGGGTTCTCATTATAACCCAACCGCGTAAGGAACGCAAAATCAAGGAACATAACACCGGTATGACGGAAACTAGGGCGGCAAGAGTGGAACAAAACACCAGGCATAAGGCCGAGCCTTCCACCCTTTACCAAGTATATAGATGCATTAAAGTAAACAAGATATAATAGTAATGATATCCCAACAATATCCATGTTCCAACATGGAACAAACTCCATCTTCACCCGCAACTAGCAACGCTATAAGAGGGATTGAGCAAAGCGGTAACATAGCCAAACAACGGTTTGCTAAGAAAGGTGGGTTAGAGGCTTGACATGGCAATATGGGAGGCATGATATAGCAAGTGTTAGGTATCGCGGCATAGCAATAGAGCAAACAACTAGAAAGCAAAGATAGAAGTGATTTCGAGGGTATGGTCATCTTGCCTGAGATCCCGCAAGGAAGAAGAACGAGTCCATGAAGAAGACAAACGGACGAAGTCGAACGGATCCTCACAAACGCAACGTTATCGGAACTAACCCGAAGAAGAAACACCGGAAAGAAGCAAACAGCATGGTAAACAACCATCACATAAACATGGCATGATGCACAACCAAGTATGATGAATGTCCGGTTTAATTATGCATGACATGGCAAAGTGCACAAGCAATACTACAAGTAAAGTGGATCTCAATATGCAAATCCGTTGCATATTGACGGAACACCACATTCAAGTTATTTAGTTCGATCTTGTTTATGTACCCAACAATATAAAATGTTGATTAACATGGCAAGAGGTGAGGCATGAGTAAAACATCTATCTAAACAAGTTTAAATGAGGCAGGAACAAGCAACGATTCCGGTAAATCCGCGCATGCATTTAGCAATTTAATGCAAACAACAATTTTAACCATTTAAATGTTATTAACATGATGCGGATAACATGTGCAAGTTTTATGCAATTTGGAAAAGTTGACTGCTACCTCTTGAGCACTGCGTTGGTTTTCCCCGAAGAGGAAGGGATGATGCAGCAAAGTAGCGTAAGTATTTCCCTCAGTTTTTGAGAACCAAGGTATCAATCCAGTAGGAGGCTACGCGTGATGGGGTCATGTACCTAGGGTAGGGTCATGGACCTGATCTAAGTACCTTGCCCAAGGACACCATTAGAAGAGGTCGCCTTCCAGTCGACCAACGAGGGACTCACTCGACTGACTTGAAGGACTCGACCATGAAGACTCACTCGACCACCAGGAGGTCAAGAGGCACTCTGCACTGCAACGGCCTGTAATTAAGTAGGCTTTATGATAGTAAAGACACTTTATGTGGGGCGTTACCAGTAACACCCCGGACTTAACTCACCTTACATCCTCTCCTACGTGGGCTGGCTGGGGTCCTGGTGCACTCTATATAAGCCACCCCCCTCCACAGGTAGAGGGGTTCGGCACCTTGTAACTCATATACTCATAATCCACTCGACCGCCTCCGGGCTCCGAGACGTAGGGCTATTACTTCTTCTGAGAAGGGCCTGAACTCGTACATCCCTGGTGTTTACAACCTCTCCATAGCTAGGACCTTGCCTCTCCATACCTACCCCCCACTCTACTGTCAGGCTTAGAACCACGACAGTTGGCGCCCACCGTGGGGCAGGTGTTTTAGCGATTTTGTGGAGAAGTTGCGATTCTTCCGAGTACTTTCATCATGGTGTCTGCTGGAGTTTTGGTCGAGGGTCGAGAGATCCGTCTCGGCACTCTCACCTTCATCGCCGACGACTCCGCGTGGCTCCAGGAGGCTCCACTCGACGTTGATGCGCTCCCCGTCCGCGGTGCGACGCATTTTCACGCATGTGTCCGCGGCGTTCTGCTGCGGTAACCGTCGACCCCGTATCGGTCGGCTCCTCCATCGTCCACCCTCCCGGTCTCCCGCCAGCGCAAGCACTCGGGCCGGTCGAGGTTTCAGCGATGGGTGAGGCACGCGGTGGCTCGCCAATCGGCCACCACCCAAGTTGCGGCAATCGAGCCTGACGAATCTCTCTACGGCTTGTTCGATCTGTCGACTGGCTCCGTAGAGAAGGCATTCGAGTGCGGTAGCAGTGATCCAGTGGCGGAAATCTTGATGGTCGACGGGCCCCGCAGTCCCCCTGGCTTCGCCCGTGATAGTGGAGCAGGTGACGGAGGCGACCCCGCACGAGGCCACGAAGAGTACCAGCCCGAGCCACTCGACTCTCTGCAAAGAGAGGAACTTCGCCGCAGGAATGTGGATGCTCTGCGTACTCCCATCGCAGGAGAAACCCCCGAGGCTCGTGCCTTGGAGGAGGCACGTCTGGCCAATTTGGCCGAACGCACTCGACTGGAGAATCTTCAGCGAGCACTCGACAAGCGCGCGCGGCAACGAGTTCCCGACACCAGTCGACGTCAACTCTTCCCGCCGACTCAGGTATATCGAACCCCAATCCGGAATTTAGCAGCTGCGACCCGTATAGCAGAGTCCATCCAGCCTTCTCAGTCGGAAGCTGGCAGAGGTTTGATGCAGATCAGGGATCTGCTCCGGGCAGCAGGAGATCAGAATTCAGTCGTGTCTCAGTCGCGCAACAGAATTCACAGTCGATCCGTCACTGCGAATACGGTTCAGTCGGCTCACAGCCCCAGATCGCCTCCGCGGCGTGAAGGGCGCGAGAATCGGCGAGATCAATATGGCGACCGACTCGACCAAGATGATAGGCGTCGAGTGCCCAATTCCCCTCCGAGGGGTGGGTCTTACGCTCCTCGGCAGCAAGATGACAGGCGTCAGTACAGTACAGGGCGAAGGGTTCCAGTCGACCCCAGAGAACCAGGCTTCAACGCGCGATCCATTATCGTGCAAGGTTTGGTCGACCGGAACAGAGCCCATCGAGGCGGACTCGACAGAGACGCGCCCACAAGCAGTCGAGTGCATGTTTCTGGTCCTGAATGTTTCAGCAGAGCTATCAGAGCCGCAGTTATCCCTCCCAATTTCAGGTTGGCAACAGGAGTCAGCAAGTTCACTGGTGAGTCTAAACCTGAAACTTGGCTTGAGGACTACCGAGTGGCAGTTCAGATTGGTGGTGGGAACGACGAGGTGGCCATGAAGCATTTGCCCCTCATGCTGGAAGGTTCTGCCAGGGCATGGTCAACTCAATTACCGCCTAGCAGCATTTACACTTGGGAAGATTTGTCCCGAGTGTTCATCAGAACGTTTAGGGAACTTGCAAGCGACCAGCTGGACTGACAGAGTTGCAAGTCTGCGTGCAGAAGACCAATGAGACTCTCAGAGAGTATATTCAGAGATGGATCACTTTGCACCACACTGTGGAGAATGTGTCTGATCATCAGGCAGTTTGCGCCTTCAAAGATGGCGTCAAGAACAGAGAACTGAGTTTGAAGTTTGGTCGAACCGGTGACATGACCTTGAGTCGGATGATGGAGATTGCTACCAAGTACGCCAACAGCGAAGAAGAAGACCGACTCCGAAGCGGCAAGCACAAGCCGAGTCAGTCGGAAAAAGGAAACACCAGTCGGAAACAGAAGCGGAAGGCTGAACCGGCAGCTCCTGGAGAGGCTCTGGCCGTGACTCAGGGAAAGTTTAAGGGGAAACCAAAAGGATCCTGGAACCCCAAGAAGGTAAAGGATAAAGAAGGGAACGACGTAATGGATATGCCATGTCACATCCACACGAAGAAAGACGAAGAGGGGAATATCATCTACCCGAAGCATACCACTCGCCAATGTCGACTCCTGATCCAACAGTTTCAGGGAAAACAGTCTAAGGACAAGGAGAAGGAGTCGGACAAGGCCGAAGACAAGGAGGACAGTGAGGAAAGATATCCGCATATCAACTCCACTCTGATGATCTTTGCAGATGTGGAAAGCAAGAGTCGATTGAAAGTCATTAACCGAGAGGTGAACATGGTTGCCCCAGCAAAAGCAAATTATCTGAAATGGTCTCAAATACCCATCACATTCGACCAATCTGATCACCCGACTCATATTGCCACCCCTGGGAGGCAAGCTTTGGTGGTCAATCCAGTAGTCGAAGGCACTCGACTGACAAAAGTGCTGATGGACGGTGGAAGCGGGCTGAATTTATTGTATGCAGACACACTGAAAGGAATGGGCATTCCGATGTCCCGACTGAGCACTAGTAACATGAGCTTTCATGGAGTTATACCAGGGAAGAAAGCCGAGTCACTCGGCCAAATAGCTTTGGACGTGGTGTTTGGTGATTCGAAACATTTTCGCAAAGAAAAGTTGACGTTTGAGGTCGTGGATTTTCAGAGTGCATATCATGCCATTTTGGGGAGACCAGCGTACGCACGGTTCATGGCTCGACCATGTTACATGTACCTCAAGTTGAAGATGCCCGGCCCCAAAGGAGTGATCACTGTCACCGGTGATCGGAAAAAGGCAGAAGAGTGCTTTCAGAAGGGCTCAAAGATTGCCGATTCCCTGGTGACAGCGGTCGAGTTCGAGGAATACAAGCAAAACGCAGATCCGAGTGACTTGCTGCGATCCAAGAAACCCGCCACAGAGTCTGCATTTCAGTCGTCCGGTGAGACGAAGCCTGTTCACATTCACCCGACCGACCCCGATGCAGCTCCGACCCGCATCTCCACAACACTCGACCCAAAATAGGAAGAAGCGCTCATCCAGTTCCTCCGTGAGAACTGGGACATTTTTGCATGGAAGCCCGCTGACATGCCAGGTGTTCCCAGGGGACTGGCTGAGCATCGCCTAAGAGTCGACTCATCTGCAAAACCAGTCAAAGAGCATCTTCGGCGGTCCGCCGTCCAGAAGAGAAAAGCCATTGGTGAGGAAGTGGCTCGACTATTGGCGGCAGAATTTATCCGAGAGATATACCACTCCGAGTGGCTCGCTAATGTCGTCATGGTTCCTAAGAAGGACAAATCACTCCGAATGTGCATTGATTTCAAACACATCAACCGGGCCTGCCCGAAAGATCATTTTCCTCTCCCTCGCATAGATCAAATTGTTGACTCGACTCCGGGATGCGAGAGATTGTCTTTTCTAGATGCCTACTCCGGGTACCACCAGATCCGTCTGTACGGACCCGACGAGGTAAAAACAGCTTTCATCACTCCATTCGGGTGCTTCTGCTATATCACCATGCCATTCGACCTCAAGAATGCCGGAGCCACATTTATGCGAATGATTCAGAAGTGTCTACTCACTCAAATCAGTCGGAATGTGGAAGCATATATGGATGATATCGTTGTCAAGTCACGAAAAGGTTCCGACCTGCTCGCTGATCTCTCCGAAACATTTGCCAACCTCAGAAGATATGATATCAAGCTCAATCCATCAAAGTGCACATTTGGAGTTCCTGGTGGCAAGTTACTTGGTTTTCTCGTTTCCGAACGGGAAATCGACGCTAATCCAGAGAAGATTGGCACTATTCTCCGAATGAAACGCCCTGTGCGAGTGCACGATGTCCAGAAGCTTACTGGATGCTTGGCCGCATTAAGTCGATTCATCTCACGACTCGGCGAAAAGGCATTGCCTCTTTACCGACTGATGAAGAAGACAGACAAGTTCGAGTGGACTCCAGAAGCTGATGCAGCGTTTGCCGAGCTAAAAGCTCTGCTCTCCACCCAGCCGGTGCTTGCTGCTCCAATCAGCAAAGAGCCTCTGTTGCTCTATATCGCAGCCACAGGACAAGTCGTCAGTACTGTGCTTACGGTCGAGCGGGAAGAAGAAGGAAAAGCTCTCAAAGTTCAGCGCCCAGTGTATTATTTGTCTGAAGTCTTGACTCCATCCAAGCAGAGATATCCTCATTATCAGAAGCTTGTGTATGGAATATACATGACCACAAAGAAGGTTGCTCATTATTTTTCTGATCATTCCATCACAGTCGTCAGCGACGCTCCACTATCAGAGATTTTGCACAACAGAGATGCAACTGGTTGAGTGGCCAAATGGGCGATTGAACTTCTTCCCCTTGATATCAAGTTTGAGGCAAAGAAAGCCATTAAGTCCCAGGCAATAGCAGATTTCCTCGCCGAGTGGATTGAACAGCAGCAGCCGACTGAAGTTCACTCGGAGCATTGGACCATGTTCTTTGATGGCTCCAAGATGTTGAATGGTTCCGGTGCTGGGGTTGTCCTGGTTTCCCCCAGAGGAGATAAGCTCAGATATGTGCTCCAGATTCACTTTGATTCCTCCAACAATGAGGCAGAATATGAGGCCCTCTTATATGGGTTGCGCATGGCCATTTCACTCGGCGTCCGTCGCCTGATGGTCTATGGCGACTCGGATTTAGTGGCCAACCAGGTGATGAAAGAGTGGGACGTGAGAAGCCCAGCCATGACTGGATACTGCAGTGCAGTGAGGAAGCTGGAAAAGAAGTTCGAGGGGTTGGAGCTCCATCATATACCCCGACTGAAAAATCAAGCAGCTGATGATCTAGCAAAGATAGGTTCCAAGAGAGAAGCCATTCCGAGTGGTGTGTTCTTGGAGCATATACACACTCCGTCAGTCAAAGAAGATCCTTTCACCGAAGAAACTCCACAGCCCAAGAGTGCCACAGATCTGACTGAGGTTGAAGTCCCAGCGGTGGTCGACTTGATCATGGAGGTCTTGGTGGTCGTTCCCGACTGGACAGTTCCATATGTCGCGTATATCCTGAGAAAAGAGCTTCCGGAGGATGAGGAAGAGGCTCGACAGATCGTCCGTCGATCTAAGGCCTTTACCGTAATCAAAGGACAATTATACAGAGAAAGCGCGACTGGAGTTGGTCAGAAGTGCATAACACCAGAAGAAGGTCGACTCATCCTCAATGATATCCACTCGGGAACCTGTGGTCATCATGCGTCCTCTCGGACCATCGTGGCCAAAGCATACCGAGCCGGATTTTACTGGCCAAAGGCGAATGAGATGGCAAAAGAGATAGTGGATAAGTGCGAGGGATGTCAGTTCTACTCGAATATGTCGCACAAGCCTGCATCGTCTCTGAAGACCATCCCACTCGTCTGGCCTTTCGCAGTATGGGGATTGGACATGGTTGGTCCTTTGAGAACAGGACAAAGCGGCTTCACGCATGTACTGGTGGCAGTCGACAAGTTCACCAAGTGGATCGAGGCTAAACCAATCAAGAACCTTGACACCGGTACTGCTGTTAGCTTCATCAGGGAACTAATATTCAGATATGGAGTCCCGCACAGCATCATTACGGATAATGGGTCAAACTTTGACTCGGAGGAATTCAGAGATTTCTGTAACTCCCAAGGCACACGGGTCGACTACGCTTCAGTCGCCCATCCGCAGTCGAATGGACAAGCAGAGCGAGCTAATGGACTGATTCTTAAGGGTTTGAAGCCCCGACTAATGCGTGATCTCAAACACGCAGCTGGAGCTTGGGTCGACGAACTTCCCTCAGTGCTTTGGGGGCTGCGGACCACACCTAATCGGTCGACCGGAAGAACTCCATTCTTCTTGGTCTACGGAGCTGAAGCAGTCTTGCCGAGTGATCTTCTCCACAATGCTCCTCGAGTTGAAATCTACAATGAAGCAGAGGCTGAACAAGCACGGCAGGACGCAGTCGACCTTTTAGAGGAAGAAAGGGAGATGGCTCTGATCCGGTCGACCATCTACCAACAAGATTTGCGTCGTTTCCACGCCAGAAATGTGAGAGGTCGAGCCTTCCAGGAAGGAGATTTAGTTCTCCGAGTGGATCAGCACAAACCACACAAGCTTGCTCCTTCTTGGGAAGGTCCCTTCATCGTCACCAAGGTTCTCCACAACGGGGCGTACCGTCTTTACAACGTCGAGCATAATATCGACGAGCCCCGAGCTTGGAACGCGGAACTACTCCGCCCATTTTATCACTCGGATGAGTTGCAATAAAGTACTTCTGTAGTTCATGGACCTCAAAATAATAGTGTCATAGTTCCTCCATAATTTTTGTCACTTTTTATTTTTGTCCAATAAAATTCCCCCTCAGTGGGTGACTTAGCCGCGAATCCGTTTCGCCTAAGTTTGTAAAAATCCTACCGAGTGGTGAGCCAGACTCCCACTCGGAGGCTTAGCTGCGAATCCGTTTCGCCTAAGTTATCAAAATCCTACCGAGCGGTAAGCCAGACTTCCACTCGGGGGCTTAGCTGCAGCCCTGTGCTCGCCTAAGTTGTAAAAAATCCTATCGAGTGAAGAGCAAACCTCTCACTCGGAGGCTTAGCTGCAGTCCAAGGACTCGCCTAAGTTTGTAAAAATCCTACCGAGTGAAGAGCAAACCTCTCACTCGGAGGCTTAGCTGCAGTCCAAGCACTCGCCTAAGTTATAAAAATCCTACCGAGTGAAGAGCAAACCTCTCACTCGGGGGCTTAGCTGCAGTCCAAGGACTCGCCTAAGTTACAAAAACCCTACCGAGTGAAGAGCAACCCTCTCACTCGGAGGCTTAGCTACAGTCCAAGCACTCGCCTAAGTTATCAAAATCCTACCGAGTGGTAAGCCAGACTTTCACTCGGGGGCTTAGCTGCAGTCCAAGCACTCGCCTAAGTTATAAAAATCCTACCGAGTGAAGAGCAAACCTCCCACTCGGAGGCTTAGCTGCGAATCCGTTTCGCCTAAGTTATCAAAATCCTACCGAGTGGTAAGCCAGACTTTCACTCGGGGGCTTAGCTGCAGTCCAAGCACTCGCCTAAGTTA
>NC_041392.1:679758176-679793232 GCF_002162155.2 Triticum dicoccoides | reverse complement strand
CCACTCGGAGGCTTAGCTGCGAATCCGTTTCGCCTAAGTTATCAAAATCCTACCAAGTGGTAAGCCAGACTTTCACTCGGGGGCTTAGCTGCAGTCCAAGCACTCGCCTAAGTTATAAAAATCCTACCGAGTGAAGAGCAAACCTCTCACTCGGAGGCTTAGCTGCGAATCCGTTTCGCCTAAGTTATCAAAATCCTACCGAGTGGTAAGCCAGACTTTCACTCGGGGGCTTAGCTGCAGTCCAAGCACTCGCCTAAGTTATAAAAATCCTACCGAGTGAAGAGCAAACCTCTCACTCGGAGGCTTAGCTGCAGCCCAGTGCTAGCCTAAGTTATCAAAATCCTACCGAGTGAAGAGTAAACCCCTCACTCGGAGGCTTAGCTGCAGCACAGTGCTCGCCTAAGCTATAGAAATCCTACCGAGTCGTAAGCCGGGCTTCCACTCGGAGGCTTAGCCGCAGCCCAGTGCTCGCCTAAGTGGACTAAAGAATAAGTCGATTGCAGTAAAGGCGCCTTGCTTTGAACCTGCAAAAGACATTTCGAGCCAAAAGCAATCGTATTCAAGCACCAAATTCAAGTTTGAATCGATATCTAAAGGAACCGAAAGTGCTCAGGCGTTAAGCCTATTAAGGTTTATTGGTTACAATTCCACTCGGCATACCGAGGCAAATTTAAAGCGTCGAGCCAGAAGAAGTTTTTTACCCCTCCTGTGGAGGGCTGGAAGGTGCAATGAATTCATCAAGGTCAATTCTGTCGGCGATCCGAGTGGCAGCCGCAAGGAAAGTTTCCATAAAGGACCTGAAGTCGTGTTTCTTGGTGTTGGCCACCCGAAGGGCCGCCAGCTTCTCTTCTCGCGCATCTTTACAGTGGACTCGGGCCAGACACAGAGCAACATCTGCACCACACCGAGCCGAGGACTTCTTCCATTCCTGCACTCGACCAGGGATCGTGTTCAAGCGGGCCATCAGCGACTCAAGGTCATTCTGAAGTGTCTCCTCAGGCCAAAGCGTCGAGTCGATGCGAGATGTGGCGGCCTTCAGCCTTGCGAGATAGTCCACGACAGCTGCAACACGAGACTCCAGTCGGAAAACATCCATGGCAACTTCGTCGTTCACCGGAGAATTGACGGGGTCGAGGTTTGGCTCCAGCCGGCTAGTTTCTTCTTCAAAGTTTTGGCAAAATTCTGCAAGGATGATCACTGAGTCAAGGGGATGGTCGAATGGAAAAACCACGATTGGAAATGTTTGCCGAGCATAGAGGTTTACCTTCAAGCATAAGAAACAGCTTCTTGGCAAGACCACTCAGGAAGGCCTCCAGATCATTTTTCTTCCCAGTCAACTTACTGACTTGGTCGGTCAGGGCAGCTTTATCAGTTTTTAGTCGACTGACCTCCTTGTTGGCGATCCCAAGAGCAGCTTTCAGATTGGTATTGTCTTGTTCAAGCTTGTTGACTGAAGCTAACTTCTCGTCAGCAAGCTTGATCTTCTCAGCTAGTTCGAGGTCTTTCTTCTGTTGGGCCTCCCTTACCTTACCTGCAAGTTACAGCAAGATCAGATTTTGAAACAAGCAAGGGGAAAAGCAGTCGTCAGGGTCTCAGCAAACATACCTTCGGTCTCCTCCTTTGCCTTCGTCAGCTTCTCCTGAACCAGCTTCAAGCTCAGAGCGAGCCACAAGATCACAGGAGTTCTGCGAAGAACTAATCGACTAAATGTCAAATATAATTCACTTCCGAGTGAAAAAGGAAAAATCACACGTTTCTAAGACTACAGCCGAATACAAGCATTCGACCGTAGTCTCGGGGACTACACCCAGTGGGTGCACTCAGCGTGCCCCCACTAATCCTGTTGAAGATAAAGTCGACCAGTCGACCTCAAAAAAAAAGAGAGATGTATTCTTTAAGACTGTAATCAACTGCAAGCAGTCGACCACAGTCTCGGGGACTACACCCAGTGGGTGCACTCAGCGTGCCCCCACCGGTTTGTGAAATCCAGTCGACTGACAGAAAGATTGACATCATAAAGCCTAAGGCCGACTGCCAGCAGTCGACCTTAGCCTTGGGGACTACACCCAGCGGGTGCACTCAGCGTGCCCCCGCTAACACGGAGTTTAATCGACACACCCAGTGGGTGACTACTATAAATTCCGGAAAGGAAAAAGTTTTTGGTAGCATATCCAACAGAACAAACGGTGGTCGACTGACCTGAACATTGCTTTGGAGGGCAGAACTGGCGTCATAAGCTGCCTGGCTCGCATCCCGGATAGTCTTCAACTGCTCCATCATGATTCCCGCCTGGCGTATCGCCTCCTTCGCCGCGCCAGCTTGGTCCTCTGGGACGTGGTGCGTCGTGAAGAGGGAGGGCTGCTGAGCACTCGTCAGCGGATCTGCGAAGGACACCGTGTGTCGAGTGGTGTTCTCTTCCTCCGCAATCAGAATCTCAGGCGCCGTCACATCCTGGGGCACCTTGCTGGCGAACGCTTTCCTACTCCTTCTGCGCTTCAGTGGTTCCTCATCCTCATCATCATCAGGGAGATTGATAACAGCATTGGGTGGAGCTACGGAGAAGAATCAGGATCAGAGATCACGAGTCAGTCGACTAAAAACAGCGTTAAGAATATAGTACCTGGTTTTGAAGTTGCTGCGTCCTCCATCTCATGGTCATCAGCCCGGGCTGAGGTCTCAGAAGTAGCAGCACTGCAACTCCAAAGAATCAGTCGACTAACTTCAGCGTCAACCAGAGACAAAGTTCACACAAAATAAGAAGACTTAAGCAGCACGATTACCCTGATATGGTGGGGATGGACACCTTCATCTTCGGCAGGAGCTTGATCGGCTTCGACGGGGCCGCCCTGGGCTGCTTCGGTGCCTTTTCAGTCGGCACTGGAGAGGTGGTCCGAGGGTGTTTGGTCGACTGAGCAACGGTCGCAACCCCCTTACCACGTTCAGTCGAAGGGTCGTGGACAAGCTTCGACCGCCTTTCTGAGCGCGGTGGTATGACTTCCTCCTCCTCTTCTTCCTCGTCTTCAACGTCATCTTCATCACCATCATCATCATCGTCGTCATCATCATCCTCAGCAACGTCCGAGTCCCATTCCTCCTCCTCCTGGCTCTCGCCCCCACTCGCCTCACCCTCCTCAGTCGGAGCTTGTGCCCCATTGGGCATCGAGTACAGCTCGGTGAGGGCCTAGCAGATATCAAGACAAGGATCAATCAACCAGTCGGCAGGATAAACAGAAATGAATGTGACAAGAACACAGTGGAGAGCAGAGCAAGCGTACCTTGTTTGGATCGCTGTTGTGGTCGAGTGGAGGAATCCTTCTGGCTCCGCGTGGGTTATCCTTGTTTCCGGTAACGGCTGCCATCCATCTTTCCAGAGTGACATCGTCGACTGCTTCTGGATGGACTCGAGTCTCGTCTTCAGTCCCACAGTACAACCACATGCAGTGGCTCTGGAACTGAAGGGGCTGGATGCGACGCCTAAGGAAGACCTCCAGGAGATCCATGCCCGTCACCCCCTCCCGAACCAACTGCACCACGCGCTCCATCAACATCTTCACGTCAGCTTTCTCCTCCGGAATCAACTTCAGAGAGGAGGGCTTGTTCACTCGGTCCATGGTAAACTGAGGGAGTCCACTCGACTGCCCCGGCGTCGACTGGTCCTGGCAGTAGAACCAGGTCGACTGCCAGCCTCTGACTGACTCGGGAAAGGTCATGGGCGGGAAGGTGCTCTTATTCCTCACCTGGATCCCCAGACCCCCACACATTTGGACGACTCGGGTTCTTTCATCGCCTGGGCTCGCCTTCTTCACGGTCTGAGAGCGACACGTGAATATATGCTTGAACAAACCCCAGTGCGGTCGACAGCCCAGGAAACCCTCACACATGGACACGAACGCGGCAAGATAGGCGATAGAATTTGGGGTAAAGTGGTGGAGCTGCGCTCCAAAGAAATTCAAGAAGCCACGGAAGAAAATACTCGGCGGCAAAGAAAATCCACGATCAACATGGGTGGCCAAGAGCACGCACTCACCCTCTTCTGGCTGGGGCTGCCACTCCTTCCCCGGAAGCCTCGCAGCTCCATGAGGGATCAAGCCCTCGTTGGCCATGTCGAGGAGATCTTTTTCTGTGATGCTCGACTGGATCCAGTCTCCTTGGACCCAGCCCTTCGGCAGGCGGGATCTAGACGAAGACCCGCCGCGGCTGGTAGATCTCCCCTTCGCCTTCTCCGACGCCGACGCCTTCTTCGCGCGTTCCAGCGCCGCCGTCTTCTCCTTGGCCATGGTTGCCAGCGAGATGCGCGAGGGGAAGTTGTGCGGAGGCGAGAGCGAGCGCGCTGGACGGGGACGAAGGGAGCAGAGAGAGAGAGAATGCTGAGGCACAGTACAAAAAATCCTCGCCGGGCGCATTTATAAGGTCCCTTCCGAGTGGATGACAGGTGGGCCCGGTCGATCTAATCATATCCAGGAACAGTTATGCAGACGGGATACGTGGCGAAGAAAGCGGCGCGGGGATCGAGGCGTCTATGTCCCGTCCCATCCGAACGCCGCGGTCCGCTCCGCTTCGCGCGCGTCCCCAAATTTCGCATCCCGTGGAATCCGCGAACGGCAGATCGGTCTGTCAGACGCGGGGTTTCCCGCGATCCGTCGCTCGGAGATCGTCGAAGCCCGAAAGATCACTCGACGAAAGAAGAGAATGGATCGAGTCGACTGAAGACAAGTTGCTCACTATCGACGAAGAGATTCTTTGGTCCAGAACAACGCACGACCAGTGTGCAAAGGTTAATCGGAAACAACATCAACTCCTTCCTCACTCGAAGCCTCAATCCATTCGGGGGCTAATGATGGGGTCATGTACCTAGGGTAGGGTCATGGACCTGATCTAAGTACCTTGCCCAAGGACACCCTTAGAAGAGGTCGCCTTCCAGTCGACCAACGAGGGACTCACTCGACTGACTTGAAGGACTCGACCATGAAGACTCACTCGACCACCAGGAGGTCAAGAGGCACTCTGCACTGCAACGGCCTGTAATTAAGTAGGCTTTATGATAGTAAAGACACTTTATGTGGGGCGTTACTAGTAACGCCCCGAACTTAACTCACCTTACATCCTCTCCTACGTGGGCTGGCTGGGGTCCTGGCGCACTCTATATAAGCCACCCCCCTCCACAGGTAGAGGGGTTCGGCACCTTGTAACTCATATACTCATAATCCACTCGACCGCCTCCGGGCTCCGAGACGTAGGGCTATTACTTCTTCCGAGAAGGGCCTGAACTCGTACATCCCTGGTGTTTACAACCTCTCCATAGCTAGGACCTTGCCTCTCCATACCTACCCCCCACTCTACTGTCAGGCTTAGAACCACGACAACGCGCGAGTCCCTCGTGCCTGCACAAAACAAATAAATCCTCGCAACCAACGCAAATAGGGGTTGTCAATGCCTATAAGGCCACTTACGAGAGTGAGATCTCATAGATATGATAAGATAATATTTTTGGTATTTTTGTGATAAAGATGCAAAGTAAAATAAAGGCAAAGTAAATAGCAAAGGAAATAACTAAGTAGTAGGAGATTAATATGATAAATATAGACCCGGGGGCCATAGGTTTCACTAGTGGGTTCTCTCGAGAGCATAAGTATTCTACGGTGGGTGAACAAATTACTGTTGAGCAATTGACAGAATTGAGCATAGTTATGAGAATATTAAGTATGATTGTCACAGCCCTAGAATTGTTTGCAGATAGTTGCATCAGTGGGCATCATGCATCCTGTCATTTTCAATAAGCTTGAAATGAGGAAATTGAAAGCCTCAGAAATCATTTTCAAAGAAGGGCAAGAAACCTTTAAATTGCATTCATTGTTTCCAAAATTACTTCATAAATGTTGATAATTTTGGCGAGGCTTTGATACCAAACCAAAAATAGTGAACATTTTTGAAGGAATTATTTTGGGACATTGAAATTAAATCAATAAGTATTTGAGTTTAGGATTATATTGATTTTTTTATAGAATATAATTCAAAAGGCCCTGGAATTATTTATGTGCCTCTGGAAAAGTCCATAATGGCAACATAAAAATATTCAGAAGGTTTTGCCATGTTTTGAATTTATTTTGAATTTTGAATAAGTGGCAAAATGAATAAATAAAAACAAAACAAAACAGAAATAAAACAGAGAAGAGGCCTACCTAGAGCCCACTCACCTGTGGCCTGGCACTGTTGCTGGCGGCCCTGCCCAGCAGGCAACATGCCAGTCATCCCCTTCCTCCCGCCAGTGTGCATTGTGCGTGGCGCACGCACAAGAGGCGAGGGCCAGCTCTTGCTTGCCACCTCCCGAGCATCCCCGTGCCATCCGCGTCACCTGGGAGATGCCCCGCAGCCCCCTCTGCCTTTCCCCTCACCCTGGAACTCTCTCCCTCTCCTCTAGCCCCTCCCCGAGCTCGCCCGAGAGCGCTCCGTCGCCGCCGTTCACTGCCACCGCGTCCACCGAGCTCCCCTCGTCCTCTAGTTTTTCCAATGGGCTTGCCTCGACGCCGTGGATCACCAAGACAAAGAACGCGCTCGCGGGATGTCTGAAATGTCGCCATCGAGCTCATCGTCGTCCTCTGCCCCGACGATCGCCGCCCTTCGATTCGCCGCCTCCGACGCTTCCCCGACCCCGCTGGGCTTCTCTGTGAGTCCTCTGTGAGCTGCTCTTCCGTTCGCCCCTTTCCCCGTCGCCTCGCACATCCCCTAGCGCTAGCGCCGCCATGCCCGAAGCTCACTGCCGCCCAGCCTTGTTGCCGCCGTGGCCACCGTCACCTAGAGCCGCAACCGAGCGCACCGTCGTGCTCAGCGTGTCTTCGCGCAACCGTAGCCACCCCGAGCTTCTCCTCCCGAACACCCTAGCGAGGAAGTCGAGCATGGCCGAACCCCGGTCGCCGCAAACCTCATCGCCGGCATTGATTCCAGCGACCATCTGGTCCAGCTCCACCACCCACAGACGCGGCTCAGCCCCGGCTCTCCATAGAACCCAACCACGCCCCAAACCGTGGCCTGTAGCACAATTCCGACACGGACGCCGCCGCGATCTGAGGTCGGCGGCGGTTAAACACCGGCAGCTGACGTGGCGCCATTAGCTTAGGCGCTAAACTCTTTAGTTAGTGCCTCTGCCGATGACATGTGGGTCCCCGAGCCCAATTAGTTTAGTCTAACTTCCTGTTTATATTAGTGCTAATCTGCATGGACCCCACGTGTCAGCTTTAAATTTGTTTAAGTCAACGTTGACCGCTCCCACCTATCATCCACCCAAACCAGCCCGAGACACTGACGTATGGGTCCCACAGGTCAGGTTTGACCTGGTCGACCCAGTTGACCTGCTGACGTCACACCCATGTCATGCTGACACAATAGGTGATTTTCTGGATTTTTAAATAATTCAAAAAATTTCAGAAAATAGTTAAAACTTCTAAAAATCATATAAAATCAACCGTAGCTTAGAATGAAATAAATTATATATGAAAAATTATCAGGAAAATTCAAGGAATCTGTTTATGGCATTTGCATGCATGTTTGAACAACCTAAGGTTGCTGTTTATGGCAACTTGCATAATTGGCATTTAAATAAGCACATATGGAGTTTGAATTTGAACCCTTGGTTCAAACCAACTTCATTTAATCTGGTTTCTAGTTGCATTAGCTCAAACCATAGCATATTGCCATGTCATGATCATGCATCATATTGTGGCATGGCATTGATTGTGTTTCCTCTCTATTGCCGCTATTTGTCCCTCCTCAGTAGACGTTGTTCTGGCGATAAGTTCGATGACACCGATGAAGAGATATACTATCTTTAGAAGTGCCAGGCAAGCAAAAACCCCTTGTTGATTCCGATACAATCCCACTCTCTTGCTCCTGCTCTCTTTCACTGCATTAGGACAACAATGATTCAACTGTTACATGTTGGGGTAGTTGAACCCCTTTCCTCTGCATGACCTGTCATTGCCACAGTAAATAGATGAAACACACTAGCATGAGTAGGAGTTGTTTGAGCCCTGATGTGCCTACTCATTCATGCTTGTTTGTCATGCCTGCTATTGCCTAGAGACGTGTCAGGTCTGATTCATCGGGGATGAATTGGAAAGTTGTGAACATGTCCTACTGTGTGTGAGCTAAGTGTGTTGAACACGATTTGGTAAAGGTATCAATGAGAGGCCATGTAGGAGTACATGGTGGGTTGTTTCATTGGAACCGTCCTTAAGCACCGAGATCTGTATGTGTGATTTAAGAACCAGCTACTACCATGCATTGGGCTCGAAACCAATGGACCCTATCGGCTTCTTAACCACTCTAGTCCTCTGTCCAGGAGTTGCAACTAGTTTCTGGTGTTTATAGGATATGTGTTGGCGGCCGTGCATAGAGCTGACCCTGGGGGTGGGTTATGATGCGGTTGATACACCATGGCACGGTGTACCAAGTCGCCCGTTTGGTGTCTCGGGAACCCTGTACACATCGCTCGGGGCCGTATGTGGAAACCTCGGCCGGACTCCCTGCGGATGGAACCTGGATAGGTAATAAACCTGGACTAGAGATTTGAGTGTTTAGGTAGGCCGTGGCTGACACCCTCGTTGGGCTTCCGCTTGAAGGTTGCCGAGTACATGTCGTGTAAACGGCGGTAAGTGGTGAGAGCGTGTGTGAAGAAGTACACCCCTGCAGGGTTAACATCATCTATTCGAATAGCCGTGTTCGTGGTAAAGGACTACTTGGTTGCCTATATAGTTCATAGACAAGTGAAAGTGGATACTCTAAAATGTGCAAGATAAGCATGAGTGTTATGGATGGCGTTCTCGTAGGGAGACGGGAGCGGATGCATAGTGGTGTATTGATTGGTGAATATGTGGACTCGTGTGCGCCACCTCAGAAGAGTTACTTGCAGTAGTAGTTCAGGTTAGCCACTGAGTCAAAGTTGGCTTGTTGTAGTTAAACCCCACCATCCCTTTGTTGATACCGATGCATACGTAGTTAGTTCTGATGTAAGTCTTGCTGGGTACATTTGTACTCACGTTTGCCTATTTTATGTTTTTGCAGAGAGACGTCAGTCTCACTAGTAGTTCCGCGTGGACCTCGATGTTTAGCTTGTTACCTCAGCTACGATCTTGTGCCCTCGGCAGGGTCTTGTAGATAGTCAGGCTTCTCACCCTTCTTCATTTGTAGTTGTCTATACTCAGACAAATTAAGCTTCCGCATGTGCTTGTTGCTTGTATGCTCTGTATGTTGGGGTCATGAGACCCATGTTTGTAATGCTTGGCTCCTCGGAGCCTAATGAATAAGTACTTTGAGTTGTAGAGTTTTGTTGTGATGCCATGTTGTATTTACACATATCGAGCATATTGTGTGTATGATTGAAATGCTTGGTATGTGTGGGATCCGACAATCTAGTTGTTTATCCTTGGCAGCCTCTCTTATGGGGAAATGTAGTCTAGTGCTTCCATGAGCCATAGTAGTCCGCTACAGCCCGGTTCACCAGAGTCCTGCTAGCCCAGCACTACTGCTCAGGACACCTGACTGGCTGGCATGTGTTTCACTTCTTTCATGTGTCTGTCCCTTCAGGGAAATCTCATGCGGTGACATCCGGAGTCCTGCCTAGCCTGCTACAGCCCGGGTTCCCGGAGTCCTATTAGCCCAGTGCTACAGCCCGGATTCACACGCTGCTGACTGACATGATCGATGTGATTCATGTATGCATGTCCCCATAGGTTTGTGCCGCTTTGGGTTCACGACTAGCCATGTCGGCCCAGGTTCTCTGTCATATGGATGCTGGCGGCACTATCATATACATGAGCCAAAAGGCGCAAACGGTCCCGGGCCATGGTAAGGCGACACCCGCGGGAATACCGTGCATGAGGCCGCAAAGTGATATGAGGTGTTACCGGCTAGATCGATGTGACTTGGAATCGGGGTCCTGACAGCGTTGGTATCAAAGCCTGACTGCCTGTAGGATTACCAAGCCAAACTGGTCGAAGTTGAGTATAGAAATGCTTTAGTTATATATGGGAATTGATTGCGGAAGGGAACGTAAGGCTCTTTTTACTCCTTTACCTTATGCCCTTCTGATCTGAGTCAACCTCTTCTTTTCTACGGGGTTAAGAAACTAGGCTTCTCATCTATCTATCAGGATGACGTGTCACTAATCCATAGACTTATAGGATTGATGGATTCATGTCTCAGTTCAGTTTCCAGTACTTCCGTGTATTCATAGTTGGTCTCGGAACCTTGATATTGTGTTGTTGAGTGGTTATGCCACCATTTTGCCAGATGTCTCAAATATTTTAGAGCATTTACAGCCGTTATGCTGTCCGAGTCATCCGAGGTTTCTAAACAACATGATGCATTTGCAAATTCCTTCTTACCGCTCCGAAGTTCCTTTGTGTCATATTAACCACACTAACCAGTGTGTTGAGGTACTTCATTGCCTCTATATATGTTGGAGCTATTATTATGACCCTAGGTGTCTTAGAAGAATACCTAGTAATCTAGCCATGTTTTGTGTCCTAGTGTGATGATTCTGGCCACCATTCTCGAAAGCATCTCGTGATGTTATTAGTTAGTAGGTATTCCTTTCCTGGGTTCTTCCTGGGTTCTTGAACCCAAGATTCACTCTACTTAATTCGCGTAGATAGTGTTGCTCATTCCTTTAGGATATTAGAAACCTTGCGACAGTCCTCAAGGTCCATGGAATTTCCTTCTTCTAAATACCATGAACCATTAAGGCAGAAGTTATTTGAACCAAAGGATCACAATCAGAGTACTCTTGAGGAGTTCTCCATTCATAATTGTGACTCTGCCAGTTCTACCTCTCTGCATGGGTTATCCGGAAGAAACATGTTGAACTTGGTTCGACATACTAATCTATGCATCCACAACTCAGAAAGTTATATGTTCCTTGAGTTGACCCTCCTTAGTTGTATTCTGACCCTAGTCTATCAATTGATAGTCAGGAATAGTTGTGCATTCATGTTCATCGATGCCTATTATTCTTGTGGTCCGTCAAGCCATTCTAGTTTAGAATGACTAGGAGAAACAAACTCCAGTACCTCATCCATTTCTAGGATTGTGTCAAAGTAGTTGTATCCCACAGATCAAAATGCCAATTCAACTTTTGTTCTGTTCTATTCTGAAGTATTACCATCTTATGCCAAGATTGTCTTGAGAATTGCACCACCCCTTATGAATTCTTGACGTAGTGATACTTCCCGCCATCATTATTCATTCCTCGGTGTCGTGTTGTCGCAATCGGAATGCCGACTAATGAATCGTGATGTGTGAAATCTATACTCCTAGCAACCATGTTGCCTGGTAGTTAATGGACAATATTCTCATTCTTAGCGTGTTGGTTATTAAATCATCATCCTAAGATTGATCGTGCTACCTAGTCCATATTTCTGGTGCACACTTCGGTCAATGAGTTAGGATTATTAATCCCTAGCTCTTTTGATCCTATCTTCTTGCTCTGAAAGGCAAGATTGTTCTCGAGCTTATTAACATATCGGTGGTTCGTGATTTTCTGAATATCTTCTCGGAAGTATCACCAGGTCATCACCTGACCGCTATGTTGAGTTCGTGATCAAGTTGGTTTCTGATAAACCACCCCTTCTCCAAGAATCTGTGTTGGATACCCCTGAGCTAGTTGGTTAATCTAAACAACAATTTGGAGAGTTGGAAGATAAAAGCTTGTCTGACTTAGCTCATGTTAAGGGATATCTTTGTGTGTGTGTGTGTGTTGAAGAAAGATGATATCCCCATCGATTGGTCCTCCTGATCAGTTGTTGGATCTATTGCCTTGTCAAAACCTTGACTTGAGTATGGGCTATCGTCAAGTCAGATCAGAACCAACGATGTTCGTAATGTTGCCTTACTCGTGGTTGATCCCTCGAGCATACACCATTATATCTTTTGGGTCTGACCAATGCTATCACCTTGTTCACATAGTTTTGGAATTCCATTTCCATGGGAATTTCGATGACTTGTTGTTGAGCTCATCAGCAACATTTTATCCTCTCCGTGATTCATGTTGAACATCTAAGTTAGCATTGGAAACTTGTGTAAGCATTTTCTTCATGACCCGTTCGTGAAGCATATGTTTGGACGAAAGAAGTGAGTCCCTCTAATTCATGTGCACTAGATGCAAGTTGCCGCCATGAATTTGAGAAGGCTTGTTTTACCTCCTCTGGAATCATCCCAAGTCAGTCATGCACATGCGAAGTATTCTATGGTTTGATAGACTGATCATGTTCATTCCATATGTATCCTTAGCACACCAAGCCACTGATTGATTTGTTCAAGGAGAAGGAGTTCCTACATAAGAGCTAGTCATGACTTATGTTAGGACTTCGTTATCCTCGATGATGGTTCCCAACCTGAACTCGGTAGTGTTTTATTATAAGACTACTATGTGGCCATGCTTGTCTAGGACAGCATGTTCACATGTGTTTAGCAGGACCAGCTCATGTTTTGAAGCTTGCTATCGTAGTTCATTTCTCGAGAATCTCGCAACGTCATCTCGTCGATTTGTGTTGCAAACTTTCACTTTTCTTTCTAGATTCGATGAGTCTAGAATATCCTGACACCAAGCAGATCTGAATCTCACACAGATGTGATGGTTGGAACATGTCCCAAGAATTATAATATTGGTCTCTCAGTAACCCGATAACGTGGATGTCGTGGCCAACACACCTAGCCGGAAGGCCTATTATTGTAGGATCTTGGTTGAAGAAGTTGGTCACCTCCCCATAAGGATCTCGCAGGATCTGCCTCCGTAGTTATTCCTTATGGATTCTTGAGCTTCCGAAGTCCGACCTTTTACTTGATGTTAGTTATCAAACCATATCTATAAATGGGTTGCGCTAGCACATCAAGGAGAACATTAGAAGCGGAGTGCTAAATGTCCCTCGGTCGATCATCTACATTTTGTTTCCTTGGCCTCGCTAAGGTGAAATCTGGGAAGGTGTTATCTTCCTTGCCATTTGCTCGTCCATCACTATTCATCATGGTAGTATGTTGTGTTGCCAGGATCCTTGACACGGATGTTGGTAAAACCTTGATGAATATGGAAATGCTCAAGTTCTTGAGAGCACGCGCAAGCAAAATCATTCCTTGCGTTGTCTTCAACAAGGTAGTCCAGATCATCCATTCTAGTCTGGGTATGCCATCCCTTCTTACTCCGCCAAACGTTTGTTGCGAATTCCCTTAGGCTGGTATAGAGAGTTTCCATGATCTATGGGTCAAAAGTAATTCTTTTTGCCACTTAAGAGAATAAATTCTACGAGTCACCTTTCCTAAGGTGCCCCGTTATAGAACCATGGCAATTACTTCCTCGCTACTTTGAAACCCATGCATCATCTTACCCAAGTGTGGAGTTGTTGCCTACCGAATTGAACCTTCGCTATCTTCTACCTTTCCTTGTTCCTGATGTGTGATTTATGTTTCAACTCCAGAGGTGTTCTTACATCTCACTCCGTGAGTTGATCGTCAGTTGCTTGATCTTCGAGAAGATCGATCCTTCTAGAGTTTTCTCTTTCCTCTCATCGTCATGTTAGTTGAAGTTCTCGGGGCAAGACATCGAGACAATGATGGTGATCGAATCAACGTTCTTATGAAGTGCCACCTGGATCATGAAGATCGTGTTAGTTTGCGTTCCCCCTTCTTTTTTCCCTACGCTTGAATCTCGGGATGAGATTCTTGTTTAGTGGGGGTGAGTTGTCACAGCCCTAGAATTGTTTGCAGATAGTTGCATCAGTGGGCATCATGCATCCTGTCATTTTCAATAAACTTGAAATGAGGAAATTGAAAGCCTCAGCAATCATTTTAAAAGAAGGGCAAGAAGCCTTTAAATTGCAATCATTGTTTCCAAAATTACTTCATAAATGTTGATAATTTTGGCAAGGCTTTGAGAGCAAACCAAAAATAGTGAACATTTTTGAAGGAATTATTATGGGACTTTGAAATTACATCAATAAGTATTTGAGTTTTGGATTATATTCATTTTTTATATAATATAATTCAAAAGGCCCTGGAATTATTTATGTGCCTCTGGAAAAGTTCATAATGGCAACATAAAAATATTCAGAAGGTTTTGCCCTGTTTTGAATTTATTTTGAATTTTGAATCAGAGGCAAAATTAATAAATAAAATAAAACAGAGCAGAGGCCTACCTAGAGCCCACTCACCTGTGGCCTGGCACAGTTGCTGGTGGCCCAGCCCACCAGGCAACATGCCAGTCATCCCCTTCCTCCCGCCAGTGTGCACTGTGCGTGGCGCACGCACAGGAGGCGAGGGCCACCTCCTGCTTGCCACCTCCCGAGCATCCCCGTGCCATCCGCGTCGCCTGGGAGATGCCCCGCAGCCCCCTCTGCCTTTCCCCTCACCCTGGAACTCTCTCCCTCTCCTCTAGCCCCTCCCCGAGCTCGCCCGAGAGCGCTCCGTCGCCGCCATTCACTGCCACCGCGTCCACCGAGCTCCCCTCGTCCTCTACTTTGTCCAACAGGCTCGCCTCGACGCCATGGATCACCAAGACGAAGAATGCGCTCGTGGGATGCCTGAAATGTCGCCATCGAGCTCATCGTCGTCCTCTACCCCGACGATCGCCGCCCTTCGATTCGCTGCCTCCGACGCTTCCCCACCTCCGCTGGGCTTCTGTGCGAGTCCTCTGTGAGCTGCTCTTCTGTTCGCCCGTTTCCACGTCGCCTCGCACGTTCCCTAGCGCTAGCGCCGCCGTGCCCGAAGCTCACCGCCGCCCAGCCATGTCGCCGTCGTGGCCACCGTAACCTAGAGCCGCAACCGAGCGCACCACCATGCTCAGTGTGTCTTCGCGCAACCGTAGCCACCCCCAGCTCCTCCTCCCGAACACCCTAGCGACGAACTCGAGCACGGCCGAACCCCGGCCGCCGCAAACCTCGTCGCCGGCGTTGATTCCGGCGACCATCTGGTCCAGCTCCACCACCCACAAACGCGGCTCAGCACCGGCTCTCCATAGAACCCAACCACGCCCCAACCTGTGGCATGTAGCGCAATTCCGACGCGGACGCCGCCGTGATCTAAGGTCGCCGGCAGTTAAATGCAGGCAGTTGACGTGGCGCCATTAGCTTAGGCGCTAAACTCGTTTAGTTAGTGCCTGTGCCGATGACATGTGGGTCCTCAAGCCCAATTAGTTTAGTCTAACTTCCTGTTTAGATTAGTGCTAATCAGCATGGACCCCACGTGTCAGCTTTAACTTTGGTCAAGTTAACGTTGACCGGTCCCACCTGTCATCCACCCAAACCAGCCCGAGACACTGATGTATGGGTCCCACAGGTCAGGTTTGACCCGGTCGACCCAGTTGACCTGCTGACGTCACACATATGTCATGCTGACGCATAAGTGATTTTCTGGATTTTTAAATAATTCAGAAAATTCCAGAAAATAGTTAAAACTTCTAAAAATCATATAAAATCAACCGTAGCTCAGAATGAAATAAATTATATATGAAAAATTATCAGGAAAATTCAAGGAATCTGTTTATGGCATCTGCATGCATGTTTGAACAACCTAAGGTTGCTGTTTATGGCAACTAGCATAATTGGCATTTAAATAAGCACATATGGAGTTTGAATTTGAACCCTTGGTTCAAACCAACTTCATTTAATCTGGTTTCTAGTTGCATTAGCTCAAACCATAGCATATTGCCATGTCATGATCATGCATCATATTGTGGCATTGCATTGATTGTGTTTCCTCTCTATTGCCGGTATTTGTCCCTCCTCAGTAGACGTTGTTCCGGCGATAAGTTCGATGACACCGATGAAGAGATATACTATCTTCAGAAGTGCCAGGCAAGCAAAACCCCCTTGTTGATTCCGATACAATCCCACTCTCTCGCTCCTGCTCTCTTTTACTGCATTAGGACAACAACGATTCAACTGTTACATGTTGCGGTAGTTGAACCCCTTTCCTCTACATGACCTGTCATTGCCACAGTAAATAGAAGAAACCCACTAGCATGAGTAGGAGTTGTTTGAGCCCTGATGTGCCTACTCATTCATGCTTGTTTGTCATGCCTGCTATTGCTTAGAGTCGTGTCAGGTGTGATTCATCGGGGATGAATTGGAAAGTTGTGAACATGTCCTACTGTGTGTGAGCTAAGTGTGTTGAACATGATTTGGTAAAGGTATCGATGAGAGGCCATGTAGGAGTACATGGTGGGTTGTTTCATTGGAACCGTCCTTAAGCACCGAGATCTGTATGTGTGATTTAAGAACCAGCTACTACCATGCATTGGACCCGAAACCAATGGACGCTCTCGGCTTCTTAACCACTCTAGTCCTCTGTCCAGGAGTTGCAACTAGTTTCTGGTGTTTATAGGATATGTGTTGGCGGCCGTGCGTAGCGCTGACCCTAGGGGTGGGCTATGATGCGGTAGATACACCGTGGAACGGTGTACCGAGTCGCCCGTTTGGTGTCTCGGGAACCCTGTACACATCGTTCGGGGCCGTATGTGGAAACCTCGGCCGGACTCCCTGCGGATGGAACCTGGATAGGCGATAAACCTAGACTAGAGACTTGAGTGTTTAGGTAGGCCATGACCGACACCCTCGTTGGGATTCCGCTTGAAGGTTGCCGAGTACATGTCGTGTAAACGACGGTAAGTGGTGAGAGAGTGTGTGAAGAAGTACACCCCTGCAGGGTTAACATCATCTATTTGAATAGCCGTGTCCGCGGTAAAGGACTACTTGGTTGCCTATATAGTTCATAGACAAGTGAAAGTGGATACTCTAAAATGCGCAAGATAAGCATGAGTGCTATGGATGGCGTTCTCGTAGGGAGATGGGAGCGGATCCATAGTGGTGTACTGATTGGTGAATATGTGGACTCGTGTGCGCCACCTCAAAAGAGTTACTTGCAGTAGTAGTTCAGGTTAGCCACTGAGTCAAAGCTGGCTTGCTGTAGTTAAACCCCACCATCCCTTTGTTGATACCGATGCATACGTAGTTAGTTCTGATGTAAGTCTTGCTGGGTACATTTGTACTCACGTTTGCCTATTTTATGTTTTTACAGAGAGACGTCAGTCTCACTAGTAGTTCCGCGTGGACTTCGACGTTTAGCTTGTGACCTCAGCTATGATCTTGTGCCCTCGGCAGGGTCTTGTAGATAGTCAGGCTTCTCACCCTTCTTCATTTGTAGTTGTCTATACTCAGACAAATTAAGCTTCCGCATGTGCTTGTTGCTTGTATGCTCTGTATGTTGGGGTCATGAGACCCATGTTTGTAATGCTTAGCTCCTTGGAGCGTAATGAGTAAGTACTTTGAGTTGTAGAGTTTTGTTGTGATGCCATGTTGTATTTACACATATCGAGCATATTGTGTGTATGATTGAAATGCTTGGTATGTGTGGGATATGACAATCTAGTTGTTTATCCTTGGCGGCCTCTCTTATGGGGAAATGTAGTCTAGTGCTTCCATGAGCCATAGTAGTCCGCTACAGCCCGGTTCACCGGAGTCCTGCTAGCCCAGCACTACTGCTCAGGACACGTGACTGGACGGCATGTGTTTCACTTCGTTCCTATGTCTGTCCCTTCGGGGAAATGTCATGCAGTGACATACGGAGTCCTGCCTAGCCTGCTACAACCCGGGTTCCCTGAGTCCTATTAGCCCAGTGCTACAGCCCGATTCACACGCTGCTGACCGACATGCTCGATGTGATTCATGTATGCCTGTCCCCATAGGTTTGTGCTGCTTTGGGTTCACGACTAGCCATGTCGGCCTGGGTTCTTTGTCATATGGATGCTAGCGACACTATCATATACGTGAGCCAAAAGGCGCAAACGGTCCCGGGCCATGGTAAGGCGACACCCGTGGGAATACCGTGCGTGAGGCCTCAAAGTGATATGAGGTGTTACCGGCTAGATCGATGTGACTTGGAATCGGGGTCCTGACAATGATCATGTATATAGGCATCACGTCCGAGACAAGTACACCGACTCCTGCCTGCATCTACTACTATTACTCCACTCATCGACCGCTATCCAGCATGCATCTAGAGTATTAAGCTAAAAACAGAGTAACGCCTTAAGCAAGATGACATGATGTAGAGGGATAGACTAATGCAATATGAAGAAAACCCCATCTTGTTATCCTCGATGGCAACAATGCAATATGTGCCTTGCTGCCCCTACTGTCATTGGGAAAGGACACCGCAAGATTGAACCCAAAGCTAAGCACTTCTCCCATTGCAAGAAAGATCAATCTAGTAGGCCAAACCAAACTGATAATTCAAAGAGACTTGCAAAGATAACCAATCATACATAAAAGAATTCAGAGAAGATTCAAATATTATTCATAGATAGACTTGATCATAAACCCACAATTCATCGATCTCAACAAACACACCGCAAAAAGAAGATTACATCCAATAGATCTCCATAAGAGAGGGGGAGAACGTTGTATTGAGATCAAAAAAGAGATAAGAAGCCATCTAGCTACTAACTATGAACCCGTAGGTCTGAGGTAAACTACTCACACTTCATCGGAGGGGCTATGGTGTTGATGTAGAATCCCTCCGTGATCGATGCCCCCTCCGGCGGAGCTCCGGAACAGGCCCCAAGATGGGATCTCGTGGATACAGAAAGTTGCGGCGGTGGAATTAGGGTTTTGGCTCCGTATATGATCGTTTGGGGGTACGTAGGTATATATAGGAGGAAGGAGTACGTCGGTGGAGCAACAGGGGGCCCACGAGGGTGGAGGGCGCGCCTTGGGGGGGGGGGTAGGCGCGCCCCCCTACCTCGTGGCCTCCTCTTTTCTTTATTGACGTAGGGTCCAAGTCTCCCGGGTCTTGTTCATCGAGAAAATCACGTTCCCGAAGGTTTAATTCCGTTTGGACTCCGTTTGATATTCCTTTTCTTTGAAACCCTAAAATAGGCAAAAAACAACAATTCTAGGCTGGGCCTCCGGTTAATAGGTTAGTCCCAAAAATAATATAAAAGTGGATAATAAAGCCCAATAATGTCCAAAACAGTAGATAATATAGCATGGAGCAATCAAAAATTATAGATACGTTGGAGACGTATGATTGACAAGAGCAGGATATGAAGCATTTGTCATCGTGGCGGAAACGAAAGGGGTGCCACGACAATGACAACGGAAATGGTGCCACGGCAACATTTCGGTTCCGATAGCTCACGGAGATACCGGTGCAAAAGGAAAAGTGACGGGAGCGTGACATGCGATAGAAAGTGGGGTGATCCCGGATATCGGGTTCCCATGGATCGACGGCGTGGCAACGAGGAGGTGCATGAACAAACGGGCACGGTGCAAACACGGAGTTCATCTCAAACATCGCAAGCATTCATTCACGGACGTCGTGTCGGGGTTATACCTTCGAAGCATGCGAATGGGACGGTTCGGGTTCGGTGAGGTAGAGGAAGTAGACGTTCTCGGGGCGTTTGTAGTGGAGGTAGTCGTTCATGTTCGGGAAGCGGTGTGACGCCCGGATAATTAAGCTACATTAATCCCACGCTAACGGTGCCACGTCACCCAGGTTATTGTTGATAATATCACGTTGGATCAAAACTGTTTCAAAATTCAAATTCAAATTAATGTCAACAATAAAAGTTTTTCAAAATTTAAAACAAAAATGTTCAGGAGGTGCCATATCTTGCATAAGTAAATATGCTATAATAAACCCAATTTTATAAAATGCCTAGATAATCTAAAATGATTTAAAACAGAAAAGAAAATAAACAAAAAGAAAATAAATTACAAAATAGAAAGAAACAAACAAACAAAATAAATAAATAAAAGGAAGCACCCCCCACTGGGCTCCGGCCCAGCAGGCCTGCCCAACTAGGCCAAGGACACCCGCACTCCATAACGCCCACTCCCCTCCCAGTCAACCACCGACACCCCCACTCCCCCCAAAATATCTTCCCCCTCTCCCCCGATTGGATCGAGATCGAGGGAGGAGACCGCCGACGCCGCCGCCCAGATCGCCCGTCGCCGTCCATCTTCGCCGGACCTCCTCGCCGACCTGCTTCATTCTTCATCGCCGTCCTCGTCTCCCCCCCCCTCCCAGCACCACTGCCGCGTCCCTACGCCTCACGGTGAGGCCTCGCCACCTCCGCTTCTTCCCCGCTCACCGCGCTCACCCCCTGCCCGCGCTAGCCGTGCCCCTGGTGCCTCATGTGTGTCGCCTTTGCGCACCCCGCGAGCCTCCCCTGCCGTTCCGTCGCTGCACGCGCCCACGCTCACGCGTCGTCGCCCCTCGCCCGTGTGCTCGTCTGTGCTACCCCGCGCCCGCCGATCCCGCACGCGGCCGCAGCCCCTTGCACGCCCCACTAAATCTAACATTAGGATCTCGTGATCACTTTCCCCCGGAGATCCCCTTCATTCCAGATGGTCGACTGTTTCACCAGAAGGTTCCGAAGATACTCCCCAATGTTCTCCCGAAACTTTATGCTCATTGCTTTCGCATTTTTCTACCACTGACATATCCTTATGGATAACGTCATACTCTTGTCGTTCATACAATCATTCTCCGTTGATTTTGTTATCACAAGATACCCCAAAATTCTCTCTATTGTTCCGAGAATACCCTGTGCTTAGTGCCTTGCAGTTCATTGCCACATGAATACCCCTACAGATATTCCTTGCACTTATCGAGTATCTGTTCATCCCCAGTTGTTTACGTGTTTCACAAAATTCTTCGAAATGCTATTCGATCTTCTGAAATCCTCAGTAGCCTATTACTCCTCATCTTCCTTACCTGCTTGCAATATGGTTAATTCCATATGACTAGCGATATTCATTAGCATCCTTTGACATCGTCATAATGCGCATTTGTTTCGATATGTTTGCAAATGCCCGCAATCATCGTTGATCCTTATAAATTACCTTTGCGGCTGAGTTGCCATCCTTTTAACTGGAATTGGTCCTCGACCAATAAAATTGCCGCCAATTGTACCCTTAGGTCTATTGAATTTACCCATCCTTGATCAGAGCATTTGCTTCTGATCCCTTGATTTGGAAATGATGATTCCTTTGAATTTGAGCTTTGAGTTAGTCAGTTGTTTCTATACTCCAATGCCTTTGCATTGTTTCTTCTTCTGATTGTGTGCCGATGCTCACATCAGCTCCGTTGTGGACCGCCATACCCATTATCGGGTTATTATCCGAAAGTGTCCCTCACAACCAAAATTCTTGTGAGTTCTTTACATGATACGTAATGCCTTTGGTAAATTGTATCCTCTACTTTTGTCAACCATGCTCTACTTTTGAGCTTGTGGTATTTACTATTGAAGCTTGTGGTATATGTTTCCCCGATACCCTGACGGGTTGAACCTATGCCTTCCTTATTATGTGTGAAATTTAAAGTTTTCACGAGTCATACTCTTCTATTATTTTGCTAGATAACATTTCTACACTACAGCTTCATCAAAAGCGAGAAGTAAAATGAGAGGTTATGCATGGAAGAAGTGGGAGTCGACCTTGAGCCTTTGTGTTCATGCCCATGGACCCGATGTGAAACTTATCATCGAAGCTTCATGTAAATGATAATAATCCCCTTGTTATAAGTTGTCATGTATCTATGATTGGTCCTTTGCAATCATGGTTCTGACCATATTTTCTCATTAATACCATTTATCGGACAAGTTGAAGTAATTGCCTTGTGCAGATCATTGCACCTGTCCAACCTTTAATTTGATCTACCGTTGAGTATTACACTATGATATCTTGATAATGTCATGGAACTGCATATCTTCTTATGGGTTCTTCATCAACTGTTATTTCTCACCAATTCCAATTTTTCCCCGGGTTCTGAGTTGTTTGTCACTCGAGAACACCAATAAGTGAATCTATTCCGCACTCCCATTCTATAACTCTTAAGTAATTTTTTGTTGCTTATGAGTTTAATAATCCTTCAAGCCATTCCTAGTCTGATTGACTATATCATTATCCTACTAAATTTTTAACTGTGCTACCGGTCCTTCTTCCGGAGCACAACTTTCGACCGCGAGCTAAGCTTACGTCAATCTTCCTCGTGATATCATTTCACCTTGAACAACAATCTTGGTTCCGAGTTTGTGTCGTACCCGTGGTTCCAATAAACTTGCGCTTCATCATTCCTTTGACTTGATGTCATCATTGATCGATTACATCTTCATGAAACCTCTCGACAAATGTGTCATGATCATCATAAACATTCTGAGCTCTTCCAAGATAGCTATCGAATTCTTGATGAGAAATACCATCCTTTCCCTAGATGATTTGTGTTATCATCGGCCACTTTATTGCCTTCCCTCCAACACAAACTTGATCGTGTTTTGTGTTATACCTTGAGTTCCTTGCTATCTAGCTTATGTTATGTTCCACCTTGGATTATTATCATCTTTTATATCAAGGATGTTGTGAGAAATGCTCCACCTCTTAAAAATTCTTGGTATAGTGATACTTCTCACTGTCACCATTCTTTCTTGGTCCCAATGTTGATTCTAACTGGAATACCAACAAGTTCACGATGCTGCTTGTATTCTGTACTCCTAGCGACCCTATTGCATTGGAGTTAATGGTCGACAGTTCATTCTTAGACTATTGGATAATGAATCACCATTCTAACCTTGATCGTGCTACCTAAGCCATATTTCGGGTGCACCTTTCAACCAATGTTTAATGGCATATGTTTCCCTCGAGCATACATCATTATACCATTTGATCTCACAAATGTTATCTCCTTGTGCACATAATTGTGAGATCCATCTTTTGGATATCTCGTTGAAATATCGCTGAGCCATCAGCCACCTCCTCACCCTCTTCTCGGCTTAATGATGAACTCTTGTTTCGGAACTCGCTTCCATAGTTCGTTTCCCGAGAATCTTACAATGTCATCTCATCAATTGGTGTTCCGCCTTTTCTTCTCAGGCATCCCGAGTCCGAGGTATCCTGACACCAATCAGATCTGAATCTCAGTCAGATATGATGGTTGGGACATATTTCCAAGAGTTATAACATTGGTCCTTATATATCGGTAAGGTGATGTCATGCCTAGCACACCTGGCCGGAGCACCTAGTGTTATAGTTTCCTTTTCTGCAAGGCTATCCATTCTTCCATGAGGAAACTGTAAGACTTATTCTACAAATTGTTCCTGATGGATCCTTTGTGTTTCCAAAGTCTAATCTTCACCTGATGACCATGTCAATGCTATTTCGAAGCATGTCTATGGTACTCATATTTTCAACAAGAACATTTGAAGCCAATGCTAAATGTTTCCTTCTCAATTGTCCAAACACCGCTGTATGGGTAATGTCATGAAATTTCCCTCCCATTACCTAAAGGGTTTTCTCCTTACTATCCCGTCATGGATATCATGTTCTGCTTGTCCTTGGGAAGGCTATACCCCTAAAATGTGTGTTTAAACACATTTTCCTTTCCATTGTTCTGTTTAATATGCTAGTCACATTTTCCTTTCCATTGTTTTGTTTAACCTTTCTTGTGATCTGTATGATCTAAGCAGTAATATTCTCCTGCTTATGTAAACACCTAGGTGTACAATCGTGTTGGTAAGACCCTATTACTATTGTTGATGACATTCTGGTAACCACCAATGGACGAGAACTTTGCCTATTGGTCCGCCTCGTTCAATGAGCAGGAAAATGGTTCTCTTCGTCCCTCGCCCTTGGTACCGATGTTGTTGCCCACATAACTGACCGGCTACCCTCTGACATGCATTGCGTACATGATCATGCAAGACGTCACCGCTCTTCCTACTTTAACACACATGGTGGGCCCATAACCCACAGTTCCACAGGATCGAAACTTGACTCTCCTGTACAACCCCTGTTCCCAAGGTTGTTCCTCGCGTGTGGCCTCATATGTAATTCATGAGCCACCTTCCGAGAGGTCATCAATTCTGGTATCAGACATAATATTTATTCCCGTCGCCTTGAACCCGTTTCGCACCCTGTTTCAGGCAACGGACGATTGTCTATCCGCTTGAAACTTCTTATGGTACCTTCTTACTTGGCTCTCGATATGTTTCATTCGTTCAACTCGAGAGATACCCATGTGTTCATTTCTGGGATAACCCCAAATGATTTCCCCTTATACCATTCTATTGTTGTAGAGCAGCCCCTTACCTATTCGTAAGTACGACATAATTTTCTAAGAAAGGAGAACGACTTCATCATGATGACCTGAAAAGAAGAGAAATAAAGACATCAACGAAGAGGATCAACTACTTCAGGAAGAGCAACCAAAACTGAGAACACTCATTAGAATTTTGTAACCAAATACCTTCCCAGTCACTCCCCCTCTTAAATCTCGGGACAAGATTTCTTGTAGTGGAGGAGAATTGTGATGCCCGGATAATTAAGCTACAGTAATCCGACGCTAACGGTGCCATGTCACCCCGGTTACTGTTGATAATATCGCGTTGGATCAAAACCGTTTCAAAATTCAAATTCAAATTAATGTCAACAATAAAAGTTTTTCAAAATTTAAAACAAAAATGTTCAGGAGGTGCCATATTTTGCATAAGTAAATATGGTGTAATAAACCCAATTTTATAAAATGCCTAGATAATCTAAAATGATTCAAAACAGAAAAGAAAATAAACAAAAAGAAAAGAAATTACAAAATAGAAAGAAACAAACAAACAAAATAAATAAATAAAAGGAAGCACCCCCCCCCCACTGGGCTCCGATACGTCCATTTTGCATAATACTTTTATATCGATATTTATTGCATTATGGACTGTTATTTCACTTTATGTCACAATCTTATGGCTATTCTCTCTTATTTTACAAGGTTTACATAAGGAGGGAGAATGCCGACAGCTCAAATTCTGGGCTGGAAAAGGAGCAAATATTAGAGACCTATTCTGCGCAACTCCAAAAGTCCTGAAACGCCACGGAACATCTTAAAATAAATAAAGAAAAATCCTCGCCAAAGATGAAGGCCATGGGGCCCACACCCTGCTCATGAGGGTGGGGGGTGCGCCCCCCCCTCCTAGGGCGCGCACCCTACCTCGTGGGCCCCCTGGTGGCTCTCTGACGTCAATCTTCTACTATATGAAGTCTTTCGATGAGAAAAAAATTAGAGGGAACTTTTCGGGACGAGACTCCACCGCCACGAGGCGGAACCAATCTAGAGCTCCAGCAGACCTATTCTGCCGGGGATACTTCCCTCCGGGAGGGGGAAATCATCACCATCGTCATCACCGACGCTCCTCTCATTGGGAGAGGGCAATCTCCATCAACATCTTCACCAGCACCATCTGATCTCCAAACCCTAGTTCATCTCTTGTATCCAATTCTTGTCTCAAAGTCCGGGATTGGTTTAGTAGGTTGCTAGTAGTGTTGATTACTCCTTGTAGTTGATGCTAGTTTGTTTATTTGGTGGAAGATCATATGTTCAGATCCTATATGCATATTATTACCCCTCTGATTATGAACATGAATATGCTTTGTGAGTAATTACGTTTCATCCTGAGGACAAGGGAGAAGTATTGCTATTAGTAGTCATGTGAATTTAGTATTCGTTTGATATTTTGATAAGATGTATGTTGTCTAGCCTCTAGTGGTGTTATGTGAACGTCGAATACATAACACTTCACCATTATTTGGGCCTAGAGGAAGGCATTGGGAAGTAATAAGTAGATGATGGGTTGCTAGAGTGACAGAAGCTTAAACCCTAGTTTATGCGTTGCTTCGTAAGGGGCTGATTTGGATCCACATGTTTCATGCTATGGTTAGGTTTACCTTAATACTTTTGTTGTAGTTGCGGATGCTTGCAATAGAGGTTAATCATAAGTCGGATGCTTGTTCAAGTAAGAACAGCAGCCAAGCACCGGTCCACCCACATATCAAATTATCAAAGTACCGAACGTGAATCATATAAACATGATGAAAACTAGCTTGACAATATTCCCATGTGTCCTCGGGAGCGCTTTTCCTATTATAAGAGTTTGTTCCGGCTTGTCCTTTGCTATAAAAAGGATTGGGCCACCTTGCTGCACTTTATTTACTTTTGTTACTTTCGTTACCATTTATCTTGTCACAAAACTATCTATTACCACTTATTTCAGTACTTGCAGAGAATACCTTGCTGAAAACCGCTTATCATTTCCTTCTGCTCCTCGTTGGGTTCGACACTCTTACTTATCGAAAGGACTACGATAGATCCCCTATACTTGTGGGTCATCAAGACTCTTTTCTGGCGCCGTTGCCGGGGAGTGTAGCGCCTTTGGTAGGTGGAATTTGGTAAGGAAAAATTTATATAGTGTGCTGAAATTTACTGTCACTTGCTACTATGGAAAGTAATTCTCTGAGGGGCTTGTTCGGGGTATCTTCACCCCGTCTAGTAGAGCAAAGAGTTGCTCCTCAACCTACTGAACCTATTGAAAATGAAACTCTTTTTGAATTTCCTTCGGGTATGATGGAAAAACTGCTAGCTAACCCTTTTACAGGAGATGGAACAAAGCATCCTGATGAGCACTTAATATATGTGGATGAAGTTTGTGGATTATTTAAGCTTGCAGGTATACCCGATGATGTTGCTAAGAAGAAGGTCTTCCCTTTATCTTTGAAGGGAGATGCATTGATATGGTATAGGCTATGTGATGATATGAGATCATGGAACTATAAAAGATTGAAATTGGAATTTCATCAAAAGTATTACCCTATGCATCTTGTTCATCGTGATCGCAATTATATATATAATTTCTGGCCTCGCGAAGGAGAAAGCATCGCTCAAGCTTGGGGGAGGCTTAAATCAATGTTATATTCACGCCCCAATCATGAGCTCTCGAGAGAAATAATTATGCAAAGTTTTTATGCTCGGCTTTCTCATAATAATCAAACCATGCTCGATACTTCTTGTGCTGGCTCTTTTATGATGAAGACTATTGAATTCAGATGGAATTTATTGGATAGAATTAAACGCAACTCTGAAGATTGGGACCTCGACGAAGGTAAGGAGTCAGGTATGACACCTAAGTTTGATTGTGTTAAATCTTCTATGGATACCGATATTTTCCATAAGTTTAGCACTAAATATGGACTTGACTCTGAGATAGTAGCTTCTTTCTATGAATCTTTTGCTACTTATGTTGATCTCCCTAAGGAGAAGTGGTTTAAATATCATCCTCCCATAGAAGTAAAAGTAGCTGCACCTATTAAAGTTGAATAAAAGACTGTCACTTATAATGATCCTATTGTTCCTACTTCTTATGTTGAGAAACCACCTTTCCCTGTTAGAATAAAGGATCATGCTAAAGCTTCAACTGTTGTTTGTAAAAGCAATATTAGAACTTATACACCCCCTGAGCAAGTAAAAGTAGAACCCAATATTGCTATTGTTAAAGATCTCTTTTCTGATAATATTGATGGGCATGTTATTCAGTTCAAAGGTGAAACTGCTAGAATTGCTAAACCTTGTGCTAAAGATAAACATAGACCTGTGGTAGGCGTGCCTGTTATTTCTGTTAAAATAGGAGATCATTGTTATCATGGCTTATGTGATATGGGTGCGAGTGCTAGTGTTATACCGCATACTTTATACGAAGAAATTAAGAATGAAATTGCACCTGCTGAGTTAGAAGGTATTGATGTCACAATTAAACTTGCCAATAGAGATACTATTTCACCAATTGGAATTGTTAGAGATGTTGAAGTCTTGTGTGGGTAAACTAAATATCCTGCTGATATTCTTGTTCTTACTTCACCGCAAGATAGCTTTTGTCCCATTATATTTGGTAGACCCTTCTTGAACACTGTTAATGCTAGGATAGATTGCGAAAAGAATGTTGTTACTATTGGCTTGGATGATATGGTTCATGAGTTTAATTTCTCTAAATTTAGTAAACAACACCGTGAGGAAGAATTACCTAGTAAGGATGAAATTATTGGTCTTGCTTCTATTGCCGTACCTCCTAGTGATCCTTTAGAACACTATTTGCTAGACCATGAAAATGATATGTTCATGAATGAAAGAAGGGAAATAGATGAAGTATTCTTTAAACAGGAACCTATTCTGCAACACAATTTGCCTATTAAAATTTTAGGGGATCCTCCTCCACCGAAGGGTGATCCCGTGTTTGAGCTTAAACCGTTGCCTGATAATCTTAAATATGCTTATCTTGATGAAAAGAAGATATATCCTGTTATTATTAGTGCTAACCTTTCAGAGCATGAAGAAGAAAGATTATTGAAAACTCTGAGGAAGCATCGTGCTGCTATTGGATATACTCTTGATGATCTTAAGGGCATTAGTCCCACTCTATGTCAACATAAAATAAATTTGGAAGCAGATGCCAAACCAGTTCGTGATCCTCAACGACGTCTGAATCCTAAAATGAAAGAAGTGGTAAGAAAAGAAATACTCAAGCTTCTGGAGGCAGGTATAATTTATCCCGTTGCTGATAGTCAGTGGTAAGTCCTGTCCATTGTGTCCCTAAGAAGGGAGGTATTACTGTTGTTCCTAATGATAAAGATGAATTGATTCCACAAAGAATTATCACAGGTTATAGGATGGTAATTGATTTCCGCAAATTAAATAAAGCTACTAAGAAAGATCATTACCCCTTACCTTTTATTGATCAAATGCTAGAAAGATTATGCAAACATACACACTATTGCTTTCTAGATGGTTATTCTAGTCGGCTAGAGATCAATAAAAGACTATTTTAACATGTCCTTTTGGTACTTTTTCTTATAGATGTATGCCTTTTGGTTTATGTAGTGCACCTGCTACCTTTCAAAGATGCATGATGGCTATATTCTCTGACTTTTGTGAAAAGATTTGTGAGGTTTTCATGGATGATTTTTCCGTCTATGGTTCCTCTTTTGATGATTGCTTGAGCAATCTTGATCGAGTTTTGCAGAGATGTGAAGAAACTAATCTTGTCTTGAATTGGGAAAAGTGTCACTTTATGGTTAATGAAGGTATTGTCTTGGGGCATAAAGTTTCTGAAAGAGGTATTGAAGTTGATAAAGCCAAGGTCGATGCTATTGAAAAGATGCCATGTCCCAAGGACATCAAAGGTATAAGAAGTTTCCTTGGTCATGCCGGATTTTACAGGAGGTTCATTAAGGACTTCTCAAAAATTTCTCGGCCTCTGACTAATTTATTGCAAAAAGATATACCATTTGTCTTTGATGATGATTGTGTAGAAGCATTTTAAATACTTAAGAAAGCATTAGTCTCTGCACCTGTTGTTCAGCCACCTGATTGGAATTTACCCTTTGAAATTATGTGTGATGCTAGTGATTATGCTGTAGGTGTTGTTCTAGGGCAAAGAGTTGATAAGAAATTAAATGTTATTTATTATGCTAGTAAGACTCTAGACAATGCTCAAAGAAATTATGCTACTACTGAAAAAGAGCTTTTAGCAGTTGTATTTGCTTGTGATAAGTTCAGACCTTATATTGTTGATTCTAAAGTAACTATTCACACTGATCATGCTGCTATTAAATACCTTATGGAAAAGAAAGATGCTAAACCTAGACTTATTAGATGGGTTCTCTTGCTACAAGAATTTGATTTGCATATTGTTGATAGAAAGGGAGCTGAGAACCCCGTTGCAGACAACTTGTCTAGGTTAGAGAATGTTCTTGATGACCCACTACCTATTAATGATAGCTTTCCTGATGAACAATTAAATGTTATAAGTACTTCTCGTAGTACTCCATGGTATGCTGATTATGCTAATTATATTGTTGCTAAGTTTATACCACCTAGCTTCACATACTAGCAAAAGAAAAAGTTTTTCTATGACTTGAGACATTACTTTTGGGATGACCCACATCTTTATAAAGAAGGAGTAGATGGTGTTATTAGACGTTGTGTACCTAAGCATGAACAGGAACAGGTCCTACGCAAGTGTCATTCTGAGGCTTATGGAGGACACCACGCTGGAGATAGAACTGCACATAAGGTATTGCAATCTGGTTTTTACTGGCCTACTCTCTTCAAGGATGCCCATAAGTTTGTCTTGTCTTGTGATGAATGTCAAAGAATAAGTAATATTAGAAGACGTCAAGAAATGCCTATGAATTATTCTCTTGTTATTGAACCGTTTGATGTTTGGGGCTTTGATTATATGGGACCTTTTCCTGCCTCTAATGGATGCACACATATTCTAGTGGCTGTTGATTACGTTACTAAGTGGGTAGAAGCTATTCCAACTAGTAGTGCTGATCATAACACTTCTATTAAAATGCTTAAAGAAGTTATTTTTCCGAGGTTTGGAGTCCCTAGATATTTAATGACTGATGGTGGTTCCCACTTTATTCATGGTGCTTTCCGTAAAATGCTTGCTAAATATGATGTTAATCATAGAATTGCATCTCCTTATCACCCTCAGTCTAGTGGTTAAGTAGAGTTGAGCAATAGAGAGCTCAAATTAATTTAGCAAAAGACTGTTAATAGGTCTAGAAAGAATTGGTCCAAGAAACTTGATGATGCATTATGGGCTTATAGAACTGCATATAAAAATCCTATCGGTATGTCTCCGTATAAAATGGTTTATGAAAAAGCATGTCACTTACCTCTCGAACTAGAACATAAGGCGTATTGGGCTATTAAAGAGCTCAACTATGATTTTAAACTTGCCGGTGAGAAGAGGTTATTTGATATTAGCTCACTTGATGAATGGAGAACCCAAGCTTATGAAAATGCCAAGTTGTTTAAAGAAAATTTAAAAGATGGCATGACAAAAGGATACAAAAACATGAGTTTAATGTAGGTGATTATGTATTGCTATACAACTCTCGTTTAAGATTTTTTGCAGGAAAACTTCTCTCTAAATGGGAAGGCCCCTACGTTATCGAGGAGGTCTATCGTTCTAGTGCCATAAAAATCAACAACTTTGAAGGCACAAATCTGAAGGTGGTAAACGGTCAAAGAATTAAACATTATATCTCAGGTAATCCCATAAATGTTGAAACCAATATTATTGAAACCGTAACCCCGGAGGAATACATAAGGGACACCTTCCAGACCGTTTCAGACTCCGAAAAGGAATAGGTATGTGGTAGGTAAGTAAACCGACTCCAAAACAATTTTTAAGGCAATATCTCTCTGTTTTGGAATATTTAGAAAAATAAGTAGCAGTCTGGGAAGGACACGAGAGCCCCACGAGGGGGGTGGGCGCGCCCCCCTACCTCGTGAGCACCTCGTGTGCCTTCCGGACTCCGTTTTCTTGCACGATACGTATTTTGGTCGGTAAAAATTCATTATATAACCTCCCGAAGGTTTTGACTCCCGTATCACGCAAACCTCCTCTGTTCTTGTTTCGAGCTATTTTTCTGACAGATCTAGGTTATCATGACGGCCCCAAGCGCCTCCAAGGACAAGTTCTTCGAGAAGGTCATCAACCCTTACCTCGCGGAGGTGCTGCGACACCCTCAAACCATTGATTTGCGTGATGGGTTGCTGCACATCCGCGATGAAGAGGGACCAAAGGGGACCGGAAGCATGGAGATAAGGCTCGAAGCAGTGGAGCAACAAATTTTCCAGTGCCAAGGGATGGTGGAACGTGGACTCAACTCTAACCACATGATGATCGCGGAGTTCACTAGCAACCACAAGTTGGATGCTGACAACATCGGGGAGACTATCTTCAAGCTTCATGAGAAGATCGAGCACCTCCAAGCCCAAATCTATGACCTGCAAAACCGAAACTGTGAGTATGAATATAGATTCAAAAGGATGAGTTTGGCTGCAGATTTGAGGATCCCGGAGACTCGATCATCTTTCTATGATGGAGAACCTATGCCTTGGAAGATGGACGCAAGGCCCGCATCATCTACAACACCTCCACCTTCTTCACTGACAAAGGAGATATAATCACATGGGTATGGGCACTCCCCTTGGCAACTGCCAAGCTTGGTGGAGGTGCCCCGGTATCGTATCACCATCACAACTCCTATCTTTACCGGGTTTTTTTAAGTTCGATCCTATTAGTAGTATCTTGATCTAGTAGAATAAAGTTTATGGCATGATCTAGTTTTGAGTTTGCTTTATGATCTCTCTTTGTAATCGAGTTCGTGAGCTATATATAATAAAGATTAGTGTTGAGTCAAGGGCTTGATTATTTTGCCATGATCTTGGGTGAATAAAAGAAATAAGAAAAGAATAAAAAGAAACAAAAAGTTCATATTGATCTTATTGAGAGTAATGACTTCACATAGAAAGAGTATGATGATTAAAAGTTGTTGGGAGTTGGCAGACATAGCTTTGGTCATTGTTGCAATTAATAGGAAGTAATAAGGAAAGAGAGGTTTTCACATATAGATATATTATCATTGACATCTTTTATGATTGGGAGCACTCATTAAAATATGACATGCTAAAGGGTTGATGTTGGACAAGGAAGACAACGTAATGAGTTATGTCTTTCTTATATCTGAGATAAAGTATGTTGTCATGGATCCTCTAACTTGTTGAGCTTGCCTTTCCCCCTCATGCTAGCCAAATTCTCAGCACCAAGTAGAAATACTACTTGTGCTTCCAAATACCCTTAAACCAGTTTTGCCATGAGAGTCCACCATATCTACCTATGGATTGAGTAAGATCCTTCAAGTAAGTTGTCATTGGTGCAAAGCAATAAAAATTGCTCTAAATTTGTATGATTGATTGGTGTGGGAGAAATAAGCTTTATACGATCTTGTGATGTGGAAGTAATAAAAGCGACGAACTGCATAATAAAGGTTCATATCACAAGGGGCAATATAAAGTGACGTTCTTTCGCATTGAGATTTTGTGCATCCAACCATAAAAGCGCATGGCAACCTCTGCTTCCCTCTACGAAGGGCCTATCTTTTATTATTATCTTCTACCTTATGCAAGAGTCATGGTGATCTTCACCTTTTCTTTTTCATTTTATCCTTTGGCAAGCTCAGCATGTTGGAAAGAACATGATATATATATATATATATCTAATTGGATGTAGGGGAGCATGAACCATTATTGTTGACATTACCCTTGAGGTAAAAGGTTGTGGGGTAAAACTATAAGCCCCTATCTTTCTCTGTGTCCGATTAAAACTCCGTAACCACAAGTATTGCGTGAGTGTTAGCAATTATGGAGGACTAAATGATACTAGAGTATGTGGACTTGCTTTTTAGCTCTGACATAGACTCTTTCCGATGTTATGATAAATTGCAACTGCTTCAATGACTGAGATTTTAGTTTGTTGGAGCCCAATTAGGTTTATGATTTATACTTTTGCATTGTGAATAGATCATCACTTGAACATAAGTAATCATGTGACAAAATCTATATATGTTGCTATTATGAGAATAATCATGATGCCTTCATGTCCATATTATTTTTATCGACGCCTCTACCTCTAAACATGAGGACATATTTATTGTTATCGGCTTTTCGCTTGAGGACAAGCGTGGTCTAAGCTTGGGGGAGTTGATACGTCCATTTTGCATCATGCTTTTATATCGATATATTTATTGCATTATGGACTGTTATTTCACTTTATGTCACAATACTTATGGCTATTCTCTCTTATTTTACAAGGTTTACATAAGGAGGGAGAATGCCGGCAGCTGGAATTCTGGGCTGGAAAAAGGAGCAAATATTAGAGACCTATTCTACGCAACTCCAAAAGTCCTGAAACTCCACAGAACATCTTAAAATCAATAAAGAAAAATCCTCGCCAAAGATGAAGGACAGGGGGCCCACACCCTGCTCACGAGGGTGGGCCCCCCCCCTCCTAGGGCGCGCCCCCTACCTCGTGGGCCCCCTAGTGGCTCTCCGATGTCCATCTTCTCCTATATGAAGTCTTTCAATGAGAAAAAAATCAGAGGGAACTTTTCGGGATGAGACTCCGCCGCCACGAGGCGGAACCTTGGCGGAACCAATCTAGAGCTCTGGCAGAGCTGTTCTCATCTCCAAACCCTAGTTCATCTCTTGTATCCAATTCTTGTCTCAAAGTCCGGGATTGGTGCTAGTAGGTGGCTAGTAGTGTTGATTACTCCTTGTAGTTGATGCTAGTTGGTTTATTTGGTGGAAGATCATATGTTCAGATCCTATATGCACATTATTACCCCCTCTGATTATGAACATGAATATGCTTTGTGAGTAATTACATTTGATCCTGAGGACAAGGGAGAAGTCTTGCTATTAGTAGTCATGTGAATTTGGTATTCGTTCATTATTTTGATAAGATGTATGTTGTCTAGCCTCTAGTGGTGTTATGTGAACGTCGAATACTTCACCATTATTTGGGCCTAGAGGAAGGCATTGGGAAGTAATAAGTAGATGATGGGTTGCTAGAGTGACAGAAGCTTAAACCCTAGTTTATGCGTTGCTTCGTAAGGGGCTGATTTGGATCCACATGTTTCATGCTATGGTTAGGTTTACCTTAATACTTTTGTTGTAGTTGCGGATGCTGGCAATAGAGGTTAATCATAAGTGGGATGCTTGTTCAAGTAAGAACAGCACCCAAGCACCGGTCCACCCACATATCAAATTATCAAAGTACCGAACGCGAATCATATGAACGTGATGAAAACTAGCTTGACGATATTCCCATGTGTCCTCGGGAGCGTTTTTCCTATTATAAGAGTTTGTTCCGGCTTGTCCTTTGCTATAAAAAGGATTGGGCCACCTTGCTGCACTTTATTTACTTTTGTTACTTGTTGCTCGTTACCATTTATCTTGTCACAAAACTATCTGTTTTCACTTATTTCAGTACTTGCAGAGAATACTTTGCTGAAAACCGCTTATCATTTCCTTCTGCTCCTTGTTGGGTTCGACACTCTTACTTATCGAAAGGACTACGATAAATCCCCTATACTTGTGGGTCATCAGGCTCCGGCCCAGCTGGCCTACCCAACTGGGCCAAGGCCCACCCGCACTCCATAACCCCCACTCCCCTCCCAGTCAACCACCGACACCCCCCACTCCCCCAAAATATCTTCCCCCCTCTCCCCCGATTGGATCGGGATGGAGGAAGGAGACCGCCGACGCCACCGCCCGGATCGCCCGTCGCCGTCCATCGTCGCCGGACCTCCTCGCCGACCTGCTTCCTTCTTCGTCGTCGTCC